>NC_086318.1:65206050-65383550 GCF_036172605.1 Pelobates fuscus
TATGTTTCAGTGGAGCTAAATCTCACCTTCCAACATAAGCAACTAGGGTCTATGATCTCTTTCACCATCAGGCCAGGAGAAATGAAACAATCCAAAAGGGGTAGGTTTTCAATGCTAATCACATGTTACTGGACACAGTCTAACTGAATACAATCTAAATTAAACCCCACTGTCAGACAAGAGCTACTATGGCCCATCATTTCCTTCACCATTTCTAATTGTTTTACGACTCTAGAAATGCAGACTTGGAGACTTCTCGTTATGATCCAAAAAGGGGAGATTTTCAAATCTTATCACCTGGACAGAAACTAAGGGATTAAAATCATAACTAGATCTCACTGTGGAACAAGAGCTACTATGGCCCATTATATCCTTCACTGTTTCTGATTGTTTTACGAGTCTAGGAATGCCAACCTGGAGACGTTTCATTACAGGGTGGATTGCTTGAATCTTATAGGGTAAAGTGATATGATTTTTCTCTTGTTTAAGAAGGTAAATTTTATATCATACATTAAGATAGAGAGCTTTGCGAGTTCCCTCTTTCCCTCTGTCCACCCTTTGCTTCCGCAAAGCTCTCTCGGAATGCAGACTTGAAGACTTTTCATTACAGGGTGAGTTCTATAGGGTAAAGTGATCTGATTTTTCTCTTGTTTAAGAAGGTAAATTTATATATTATATTAAATAGTTAAACCAAGATAGAGAGCTTTGCAAGCTCTCTCCATCCACCCTTTGCATCCGAAGTCAGAGCATAATGCATGTAGGAATCAGCCCGGCTAGCTCAGTCGGTCGAGCATGAGACTCTTAATCTCAGGGTCGTGGGTTCGAGCCCCACGTTGGGCGAGATATGTAATTTTATGTCTCCTTTATTGAAAAAAATAAAAAAAGAAGGAAGGTGCTTACGTTTGGCCTAGGGAATCATAAAAGTCACCATATATTAGAGCAGATTGTATATTTGAAAAACATAGAAGGTGAAGAAACAGGAGTGTAGTTCTTTGGAAAAGTGTGTCAAGCAATTTAATTGTTGTAAGACGATTGAGGAATTCTTACAAAACATTTTAGTAGAGGGAGATTTTCAAATCTAACCATAAACCAGTGGACACAACCTAGCAGGGGAACATGTTAACAAAATGCTACCTTAGAATATAAGGAATTAAGTCATATTATTTCCATAAGAGCAATGAAGCCATTGTTTAAGAAGGCAACTTTATATGGTTCAGTGGAGCTAAATCTCACCTTCCAACATAAGCAACTAGGGTCTATGATCTCTTTCACCATCAGGCCAGGAGAAATGAAACAATCCAAAAGGGGTAGGTTTTCAATGCTAATCACATGTTACTGGACACAGTCTAACTGAATACAATCTAAATTAAACCCCACTGTCAGACAAGAGCTACTATGGCCCATCATTTCCTTCACCATTTCTAATTGTTTTACGACTCTAGAAATGCAGACTTGGAGACTTCTCGTTATGATCCAAAAAGGGGAGATTTTCAAATCTTATCACCTGGACAGAAACTAAGGGATTAAAATCAAAACTAGATCTCACTGTGGAACAAGAGCTACTATGGCCCATTATATCCTTCACTGTTTCTGATTGTTTTACGAGTCTAGGAATGCCAACCTGGAGACGTTTCATTACAGGGTGGATTGCTTGAATCTTATAGGGTAAAGTGATATGATTTTTCTCTTGTTTAAGAAGGTAAATTTTATATCATACATTACGATAGAGAGCTTTGCGAGTTCCCTCTTTCCCTCTGTCCACCCTTTGCTTCGCAAAGCTCTCTCGGAATGCAGACTTGAAGACTTTTCATTACAGGGTGAATTATACTCTTAATCTCAGGGTCGTGGGTTCGAGCCCCACGTTGGGCGAGATGTGTTAACAAATTGCTACCTTAGAATATAAGGAATTAAGTCATATTATTTCCATAAGAGCAATGAAGCCATTGTTTAAGAAGGCAACTTTATATGGTTCAGTGGAGCTAAATCTCACCTTCCAACATAAGCAACTAGGGTCTATGATCTCATACATTAAGATAGAGAGCTTTGCGAGTTCCCTTTTTCCCTCTGTCCACCCTTTGCTTCCGCAAAGCTCTCTCGGAATGCAGACTTGAAGACTTTTCATTACAGGGTGAGTTCTATAGGGTAAAGTGATCTGATTTTTCTCTTGTTTAAGAAGGTAAATTTATATATTATATTAAATAGTTAAACCAAGATAGAGAGCTTTGCAAGCTCTCTCCATCCACCCTTTGCATCCGAAGTCAGAGCATAATGCATGTAGGAATCAGCCCGGCTAGCTCAGTCGGTAGAGCATGAGACTCTTAATCTCAGGGTCGTGGGTTCGAGCCCCACGTTGGGCGAGATATGTAATTTTATGTCTCCTTTATTGAAAAAAATAAAAAAAGAAGGAAGGTGCTTACGTTTGGCCTAGGGAATCATAAAAGTCACCATATATTAGAGCAGATTGTATATTTGAAAAACATAGAAGGTGAAGAAACAGGAGTGTAGTTCTTTGGAAAAGTGTGTCAAGCAATTTAATTGTTGTAAGACGATTGAGGAATTCTTACAAAACATTTTAGTAGAGGGAGATTTTCAAATCTAACCATAAACCAGTGGACACAACCTAGCAGGGGAACATGTTAACAAAATGCTACCTTAGAATATAAGGAATTAAGTCATATTATTTCCATAAGAGCAATGAAGCCATTGTTTAAGAAGGCAACTTTATATGGTTCAGTGGAGCTAAATCTCACCTTCCAACATAAGCAACTAGGGTCTATGATCTCTTTCACCATCAGGCCAGGAGAAATGAAACAATCCAAAAGGGGTAGGTTTTCAATGCTAATCACATGTTACTGGACACAGTCTAACTGAATACAATCTAAATTAAACCCCACTGTCAGACAAGAGCTACTATGGCCCATCATTTCCTTCACCATTTCTAATTGTTTTACGACTCTAGAAATGCAGACTTGGAGACTTCTCGTTATGATCCAAAAAGGGGAGATTTTCAAATCTTATCACCTGGACAGAAACTAAGGGATTAAAATCAAAACTAGATCTCACTGTGGAACAAGAGCTACTATGGCCCATTATATCCTTCACTGTTTCTGGTTGTTTTACGAGTCTAGGAATGCCAACCTGGAGACGTTTCATTACAGGGTGGATTGCTTGAATCTTATAGGGTAAAGTGATATGATTTTTCTCTTGTTTAAGAAGGTAAATTTTATATCATACATTACGATAGAGAGCTTTGCGAGTTCCCTCTTTCCCTCTGTCCACCCTTTGCTTCGCAAAGCTCTCTCGGAATGCAGACTTGAAGAATTTTCATTACAGGGTGAATTATACTCTTAATCTCAGGGTCGTGGGTTCGAGCCCCACGTTGGGCGAGATGTGTTAACAAATTGCTACCTTAGAATATAAGGAATTAAGTCATATTATTTCCATAAGAGCAATGAAGCCATTGTTTAAGAAGGCAACTTTATATGGTTCAGTGGAGCTAAATCTCACCTTCCAACATAAGCAACTAGGGTCTATGATCTCTTTCACCATCAGGCCAGGAGAAATGAAACAATCCAAAAGGGGTAGGTTTTCAATGCTAATCACATGTTACTGGACACAGTCTAACTGAATACAATCTAAATTAAACCCCACTGTCAGACAAGAGCTACTATGGCCCATCATTTCCTTCACCATTTCTAATTGTTTTACGACTCTAGAAATGCAGACTTGGAGACTTCTCGTTATGATCCAAAAAGGGGAGATTTTCAAATCTTATCACCTGGACAGAAACTAAGGGATTAAAATCAAAACTAGATCTCACTGTGGAACAAGAGCTACTATGGCCCATTATATCCTTCACTGTTTCTGATTGTTTTACGAGTCTAGGAATGCCAACCTGGAGACGTTTCATTACAGGGTGGATTGCTTGAATCTTATAGGGTAAAGTGATATGATTTTTCTCTTGTTTAAGAAGGTAAATTTTATATCATACATTAAGATAGAGAGCTTTGCGAGTTCCCTTTTTCCCTCTGTCCACCCTTTGCTTCCGCAAAGCTCTCTCGGAATGCAGACTTGAAGACTTTTCATTACAGGGTGAGTTCTATAGGGTAAAGTGATCTGATTTTTCTCTTGTTTAAGAAGGTAAATTTATATATTATATTAAATAGTTAAACCAAGATAGAGAGCTTTGCAAGCTCTCTCCATCCACCCTTTGCATCCGAAGTCAGAGCATAATGCATGTAGGAATCAGCCTGGCTAGCTCAGTCGGTAGAGCATGAGACTCTTAATCTCAGGGTCGTGGGTTCGAGCCCCACGTTGGGCGAGATATGTAATTTTATGTCTCCTTTATTGAAAAAAATAAAAAAAGAAGGAAGGTGCTTACGTTTGGCCTAGGGAATCATAAAAGTCACCATATATTAGAGCAGATCATATATTAGAGCAGATTGTATATTTGAAAAACATAGAAGGTGAAGAAACAGGAGTGTAGTTCTTTGGAAAAGTGTGTCAAGCAATTTAATTATTGTAAGACGATTGAGGAATTCTTACAAAACATTTTAGTAGAGGGAGATTTTCAAATCTAACCATAAACCAGTGGACACAACCTAGCAGGGGAACATGTTAACAAAATGCTACCTTAGAATATAAGGAATTAAGTCATATTATTTCCATAAGAGCAATGAAGCCATTGTTTAAGAATGCAACTTTATATGGTTCAGTGGAGCTAAATCTCACCTTCCAACATAAGCAACTAGGGTCTATGATCTCTTTCACCATCAGGCCAGGAGAAATGAAACAATCCAAAAGGGGTAGGTTTTCAATGCTAATCACATGTTACTGGACACAGTCTAACTTAATACAATCTAAATTAAACCCCACTGTCAGACAAGAGCTACTATGGCCCATCATTTCCTTCACCATTTCTAATTGTTTTACGACTCTAGAAATGCAGACTTGGAGACTTCTCGTTATGATCCAAAAAGGGGAGATTTTCAAATCTTATCACCTGGACAGAAACTAAGGGATTAAAATCAAAACTAGATCTCACTGTGGAACAAGAGCTACTATAGCCCATTATATCCTTCACTGTTTCTGATTGTTTTACGAGTCTAGGAATGCCAACCTGGAGACGTTTCATTACAGGGTGGATTGCTTGAATCTTATAGGGTAAAGTGATATGATTTTTCTCTTGTTTAAGAAGGTAAATTTTATATCATACATTAAGATAGAGAGCTTTGCGAGTTCCCTCTTTCCCTCTGTCCACCCTTTGCTTCCGCAAAGCTCTCTCGGAATGCAGACTTGAAGACTTTTCATTACAGGGTGAATTATACTCTTAATCTCAGGGTCGTGGGTTCGAGCCCCACGTTGGGCGAGATGTGTTAACAAATTGCTACCTTAGAATATAAGGAATTAAGTCATATTATTTCCATAAGAGCAATGAAGCCATTGTTTAAGAAGGCAACTTTATATGGTTCAGTGGAGCTAAATCTCACCTTCCAACATAAGCAACTAGGGTCTATGATCTCTTTCACCATCAGGCCAGGAGAAATGAAACAATCCAAAAGGGGTAGGTTTTCAATGCTAATCACATGTTACTGGACACAGTCTAACTGAATACAATCTAAATTAAACCCCACTGTCAGACAAGAGCTACTATGGCCCATCATTTCCTTCACCATTTCTAATTGTTTTACGACTCTAGAAATGCAGACTTGGAGACTTCTCGTTATGATCCAAAAAGGGGAGATTTTCAAATCTTATCACCTGGACAGAAACTAAGGGATTAAAATCAAAACTAGATCTCACTGTGGAACAAGAGCTACTATGGCCCATTATATCCTTCACTGTTTCTGATTGTTTTACGAGTCTAGGAATGCCAACCTGGAGACGTTTCATTACAGGGTGGATTGCTTGAATCTTATAGGGTAAAGTGATATGATTTTTCTCTTGTTTAAGAAGGTAAATTTTATATCATACATTAAGATAGAGAGCTTTGCGAGTTCCCTCTTTCCCTCTGTCCACCCTTTGCTTCCGCAAAGCTCTCTCGGAATGCAGACTTGAAGACTTTTCATTACAGGGTGAGTTCTATAGGGTAAAGTGATCTGATTTTTCTCTTGTTTAAGAAGGTAAATTTATATATTATATTAAATAGTTAAACCAAGATAGAGAGCTTTGCAAGCTCTCTCCATCCACCCTTTGCATCCGAAGTCAGAGCATAATGCATGTAGGAATCAGCCTGGCTAGCTCAGTCGGTAGAGCATGAGACTCTTAATCTCAGGGTCGTGGGTTCGAGCCCCACGTTGGGCGAGATATGTAATTTTATGTCTCCTTTATTGAAAAAAATAAAAAAAGAAGGAAGGTGCTTACGTTTGGCCTAGGGAATCATAAAAGTCACCATATATTAGAGCAGATTGTATATTTGAAAAACATAGAAGGTGAAGAAACAGGAGTGTAGTTCTTTGGAAAAGTGTGTCAAGCAATTTAATTGTTGTAAGACGATTGAGGAATTCTTACAAAACATTTTAGTAGAGGGAGATTTTCAAATCTAACCATAAACCAGTGGACACAACCTAGCAGGGGAACATGTTAACAAAATGCTACCTTAGAATATAAGGAATTAAGTCATATTATTTCCATAAGAGCAATGAAGCCATTGTTTAAGAATGCAACTTTATATGGTTCAGTGGAGCTAAATCTCACCTTCCAACATAAGCAACTAGGGTCTATGATCTCTTTCACCATCAGGCCAGGAGAAATGAAACAATCCAAAAGGGGTAGGTTTTCAATGCTAATCACATGTTACTGGACACAGTCTAACTGAATACAATCTAAATTAAACCCCACTGTCAGACAAGAGCTACTATGGCCCATCATTTCCTTCACCATTTCTAATTGTTTTACGACTCTAGAAATGCAGACTTGGAGACTTCTCGTTATGATCCAAAAAGGGGAGTTTTTCAAATCTTATCACCTGGACAGAAACTAAGGGATTAAAATCAAAACTAGATCTCACTGTGGAACAAGAGCTACTATGGCCCATTATATCCTTCACTGTTTCTGATTGTTTTACGAGTCTAGGAATGCCAACCTGGAGACGTTTCATTACAGGTTGGATTGCTTGAATCTTATAGGGTAAAGTGATATGATTTTTCTCTTGTTTAAGAAGGTAAATTTTATATCATACATTAAGATAGAGAGCTTTGCGAGTTCCCTCTTTCCCTCTGTCCACCCTTTGCTTCCGCAAATCTCTCTCGGAATGCAGACTTGAAGACTTTTCATTACAGGGTGAGTTCTATAGGGTAAAGTGATCTGATTTTTCTCTTGTTTAAGAAGGTAAATTTATATATTATATTAAATAGTTAAACCAAGATAGAGAGCTTTGCAAGCTCTCTCCATCCACCCTTTGCATCCGAAGTCAGAGCATAATGCATGTAGGAATCAGCCCGGCTAGCTCAGTCGGTAGAGCATGAGACTCTTAATCTCAGGGTCGTGGGTTCGAGCCCCACGTTGGGCGAGATATGTAGTTTTATGTCTCCTTTATTGAAAAAAATAAAAAAAGAAGGAAGGCGCTTACGTTTGGCCTAGGGAATCATAAAAGTCACCATATATTAGAGCAGATCATATATTAGAGCAGATTGTATATTTGAAAAACATAGAAGGTGAAGAAACAGGAGTGTAGTTCTTTGGAAAAGTGTGTCAAGCAATTTAATTATTGTAAGACGATTGAGGAATTCTTACAAAACATTTTAGTAGAGGGAGATTTTCAAATCTAACCATAAACCAGTGGACACAACCTAGCAGGGGAACATGTTAACAAAATGCTACCTTAGAATATAAGGAATTAAGTCATATTATTTCCATAAGAGCAATGAAGCCATTGTTTAAGAATGCAACTTTATATGGTTCAGTGGAGCTAAATCTCACCTTCCAACATAAGCAACTAGGGTCTATGATCTCTTTCACCATCAGGCCAGGAGAAATGAAACAATCCAAAAGGGGTAGGTTTTCAATGCTAATCACATGTTACTGGACACAGTCTAACTGAATACAATCTAAATTAAACCCCACTGTCAGACAAGAGCTACTATGGCCCATCATTTCCTTCACCATTTCTAATTGTTTTACGACTCTAGAAATGCAGACTTGGAGACTTCTCGTTATGATCCAAAAAGGGGAGATTTTCAAATCTTATCACCTGGACAGAAACTAAGGGATTAAAATCAAAACTAGATCTCACTGTGGAACAAGAGCTACTATGGCCCATTATATCCTTCACTGTTTCTGATTGTTTTACGAGTCTAGGAATGCCAACCTGGAGACGTTTCATTACAGGGTGGATTGCTTGAATCTTATAGGGTAAAGTGATATGATTTTTCTCTTGTTTAAGAAGGTAAATTTTATATCATACATTAAGATAGAGAGCTTTGCGAGTTCCCTCTTTCCCTCTGTCCACCCTTTGCTTCCGCAAAGCTCTCTCGGAATGCAGACTTGAAGACTTTTAATTACAGGGTGAATTATACTCTTAATCTCAGGGTCGTGGGTTCGAGCCCCACGTTGGGCGAGATGTGTTAACAAATTGCTACCTTAGAATATAAGGAATTAAGTCATATTATTTCCATAAGAGCAATGAAGCCATTGTTTAAGAAGGCAACTTTATATGGTTCAGTGGAGCTAAATCTCACCTTCCAACATAAGCAACTAGGGTCTATGATCTCTTTCACCATCAGGCCAGGAGAAATGAAACAATCCAAAAGGGGTAGGTTTTCAATGCTAATCACATGTTACTGGACACAGTCTAACTGAATACAATCTAAATTAAACCCCACTGTCAGACAAGAGCTACTATGGCCCATCATTTCCTTCACCATTTCTAATTGTTTTACGACTCTAGAAATGCAGACTTGGAGACTTCTCGTTATGATCCAAAAAGGGGAGATTTTCAAATCTTATCACCTGGACAGAAACTAAGGGATTAAAATCAAAACTAGATCTCACTGTGGAACAAGAGCTACTATGGCCCATTATATCCTTCACTGTTTCTGATTGTTTTACGAGTCTAGGAATGCCAACCTGGAGACGTTTCATTACAGGGTGGATTGCTTGAATCTTATAGGGTAAAGTGATATGATTTTTCTCTTGTTTAAGAAGGTAAATTTTATATCATACATTAAGATAGAGAGCTTTGCGAGTTCCCTCTTTCCCTCTGTCCACCCTTTGCTTCCGCAAAGCTCTCTCGGAATGCAGACTTGAAGACTTTTCATTACAGGGTGAGTTCTATAGGGTAAAGTGATCTGATTTTTCTCTTGTTTAAGAAGGTAAATTTATATATTATATTAAATAGTTAAACCAAGATAGAGAGCTTTGCAAGCTCTCTCCATCCACCCTTTGCATCCGAAGTCAGAGCATAATGCATGTAGGAATCAGCCCGGCTAGCTCAGTCGGTAGAGCATGAGACTCTTAATCTCAGGGTCGTGGGTTCGAGCCCCACGTTGGGCGAGATATGTAATTTTATTTCTCCTTTATTGAAAAAAATAAAAAAAGAAGGAAGGTGCTTACGTTTGGCCTAGGGAATCATAAAAGTCACCATATATTAGAGCAGATTGTATATTTGAAAAACATAGAAGGTGAAGAAACAGGAGTGTAGTTCTTTGGAAAAGTGTGTCAAGCAATTTAATTGTTGTAAGACGATTGAGGAATTCTTACAAAACATTTTAGTAGAGGGAGATTTTCAAATCTAACCATAAACCAGTGGACACAACCTAGCAGGGGAACATGTTAACAAAATGCTACCTTAGAATATAAGGAATTAAGTCATATTATTTCCATAAGAGCAATGAAGCCATTGTTTAAGAATGCAACTTTATATGGTTCAGTGGAGCTAAATCTCACCTTCCAACATAAGCAACTAGGGTCTATGATCTCTTTCACCATCAGGCCAGGAGAAATGAAACAATCCAAAAGGGGTAGGTTTTCAATGCTAATCACATGTTACTGGACACAGTCTAACTGAATACAATCTAAATTAAACCCCACTGTCAGACAAGAGCTACTATGGCCCATCATTTCCTTCACCATTTCTAATTGTTTTACGACTCTAGAAATGCAGACTTGGAGACTTCTCGTTATGATCCAAAAAGGGGAGTTTTTCAAATCTTATCACCTGGACAGAAACTAAGGGATTAAAATCAAAACTAGATCTCACTGTGGAACAAGAGCTACTATGGCCCATTATATCCTTCACTGTTTCTGATTGTTTTACGAGTCTAGGAATGCCAACCTGGAGACGTTTCATTACAGGTTGGATTGCTTGAATCTTATAGGGTAAAGTGATATGATTTTTCTCTTGTTTAAGAAGGTAAATTTTATATCATACATTAAGATAGAGAGCTTTGCGAGTTCCCTCTTTCCCTCTGTCCACCCTTTGCTTCCGCAAATCTCTCTCGGAATGCAGACTTGAAGACTTTTCATTACAGGGTGAGTTCTATAGGGTAAAGTGATCTGATTTTTCTCTTGTTTAAGAAGGTAAATTTATATATTATATTAAATAGTTAAACCAAGATAGAGAGCTTTGCAAGCTCTCTCCATCCACCCTTTGCATCCGAAGTCAGAGCATAATGCATGTAGGAATCAGCCCGGCTAGCTCAGTCGGTAGAGCATGAGACTCTTAATCTCAGGGTCGTGGGTTCGAGCCCCACGTTGGGCGAGATATGTAGTTTTATGTCTCCTTTATTGAAAAAAATAAAAAAAGAAGGAAGGTGCTTACGTTTGGCCTAGGGAATCATAAAAGTCACCATATATTAGAGCAGATCATATATTAGAGCAGATTGTATATTTGAAAAACATAGAAGGTGAAGAAACAGGAGTGTAGTTCTTTGGAAAAGTGTGTCAAGCAATTTAATTATTGTAAGACGATTGAGGAATTCTTACAAAACATTTTAGTAGAGGGAGATTTTCAAATCTAACCATAAACCAGTGGACACAACCTAGCAGGGGAACATGTTAACAAAATGCTACCTTAGAATATAAGGAATTAAGTCATATTATTTCCATAAGAGCAATGAAGCCATTGTTTAAGAATGCAACTTTATATGGTTCAGTGGAGCTAAATCTCACCTTCCAACATAAGCAACTAGGGTCTATGATCTCTTTCACCATCAGGCCAGGAGAAATGAAACAATCCAAAAGGGGTAGGTTTTCAATGCTAATCACATGTTACTGGACACAGTCTAACTGAATACAATCTAAATTAAACCCCACTGTCAGACAAGAGCTACTATGGCCCATCATTTCCTTCACCATTTCTAATTGTTTTACGACTCTAGAAATGCAGACTTGGAGACTTCTCGTTATGATCCAAAAAGGGGAGATTTTCAAATCTTATCACCTGGACAGAAACTAAGGGATTAAAATCAAAACTAGATCTCACTGTGGAACAAGAGCTACTATAGCCCATTATATCCTTCACTGTTTCTGATTGTTTTACGAGTCTAGGAATGCCAACCTGGAGACGTTTCATTACAGGGTGGATTGCTTGAATCTTATAGGGTAAAGTGATATGATTTTTCTCTTGTTTAAGAAGGTAAATTTTATATCATACATTAAGATAGAGAGCTTTGCGAGTTCCCTCTTTCCCTCTGTCCACCCTTTGCTTCCGCAAAGCTCTCTCGGAATGCAGACTTGAAGACTTTTCATTACAGGGTGAATTATACTCTTAATCTCAGGGTCGTGGGTTCGAGCCCCACGTTGGGCGAGATGTGTTAACAAATTGCTACCTTAGAATATAAGGAATTAAGTCATATTATTTCCATAAGAGCAATGAAGCCATTGTTTAAGAAGGCAACTTTATATGGTTCAGTGGAGCTAAATCTCACCTTCCAACATAAGCAACTAGGGTCTATGATCTCTTTCACCATCAGGCCAGGAGAAATGAAACAATCCAAAAGGGGTAGGTTTTCAATGCTAATCACATGTTACTGGACACAGTCTAACTGAATACAATCTAAATTAAACCCCACTGTCAGACAAGAGCTTCTATGGCCCATCATTTTCTTCACCATTTCTAATTGTTTTACGACTCTAGAAATGCAGACTTGGAGACTTCTCGTTATGATCCAAAAAGGGGAGATTTTCAAATCTTATCACCTGGACAGAAACTAAGGGATTAAAATCAAAACTAGATCTCACTGTGGAACAAGAGCTACTATGGCCCATTATATCCTTCACTGTTTCTGATTGTTTTACGAGTCTAGGAATGCCAACCTGGAGACGTTTCATTACAGGGTGGATTGCTTGAATCTTATAGGGTAAAGTGATATGATTTTTCTCTTGTTTAAGAAGGTAAATTTTATATCATACATTAAGATAGAGAGCTTTGCGAGTTCCCTCTTTCCCTCTGTCCACCCTTTGCTTCCGCAAAGCTCTCTCGGAATGCAGACTTGAAGACTTTTCATTACAGGGTGAGTTCTATAGGGTAAAGTGATCTGATTTTTCTCTTGTTTAAGAAGGTAAATTTATATATTATATTAAATAGTTAAACCAAGATAGAGAGCTTTGCAAGCTCTCTCCATCCACCCTTTGCATCCGAAGTCAGAGCATAATGCATGTAGGAATCAGCCCGGCTAGCTCAGTCGGTAGAGCATGAGACTCTTAATCTCAAGGTCGTGGGTTCGAGCCCCACGTTGGGCGAGATATTTAATTTTATTTCTCCTTTATTGAAAAAAATAAAAAAAGAAGGAAGGTGCTTACGTTTGGCCTAGGGAATCATAAAAGTCACCATATATTAGAGCAGATTGTATATTTGAAAAACATAGAAGGTGAAGAAACAGGAGTGTAGTTCTTTGGAAAAGTGTGTCAAGCAATTTAATTGTTGTAAGACGATTGAGGAATTCTTACAAAACATTTTAGTAGAGGGAGATTTTCAAATCTAACCATAAACCAGTGGACACAACCTAGCAGGGGAACATGTTAACAAAATGCTACCTTAGAATATAAGGAATTAAGTCATATTATTTCCATAAGAGCAATGAAGCCATTGTTTAAGAAGGCAACTTTATATGGTTCAGTGGAGCTAAATCTCACCTTCCAACATAAGCAACTAGGGTCTATGATCTCTTTCACCATCAGGCCAGGAGAAATGAAACAATCCAAAAGGGGTAGGTTTTCAATGCTAATCACATGTTACTGGACACAGTCTAACTGAATACAATCTAAATTAAACCCCACTGTCAGACAAGAGCTACTATGGCCCATCATTTCCTTCACCATTTCTAATTGTTTTACGACTCTAGAAATGCAGACTTGGAGACTTCTCGTTATGATCCAAAAAGGGGATATTTTCAAATCTTATCACCTGGACAGAAACTAAGGGATTAAAATCAAAACTAGATCTCACTGTGGAACAAGAGCTACTATGGCCCATTATATCCTTCACTGTTTCTGATTGTTTTACGAGTCTAGGAATGCCAACCTGGAGACGTTTCATTACAGGGTGGATTGCTTGAATCTTATAGGGTAAAGTGATATGATTTTTCTCTTGTTTAAGAAGGTAAATTTTATATCATACATTACGATAGAGAGCTTTGCGAGTTCCCTCTTTCCCTCTGTCCACCCTTTGCTTCCGCAAAGCTCTCTCGGAATGCAGACTTGAAGACTTTTCATTACAGGGTGAATTATACTCTTAATCTCAGGGTCGTGGGTTCGAGCCCCACGTTGGGCGAGATGTGTTAACAAATTGCTACCTTAGAATATAAGGAATTAAGTCATATTATTTCCATAAGAGCAATGAAGCCATTGTTTAAGAAGGCAACTTTATATGGTTCAGTGGAGCTAAATCTCACCTTCCAACATAAGCAACTAGGGTCTATGATCTCTTTCACCATCAGGCCAGGAGAAATGAAACAATCCAAAAGGGGTAGGTTTTCAATGCTAATCACATGTTACTGGACACAGTCTAACTGAATACAATCTAAATTAAACCCCACTGTCAGACAAGAGCTACTATGGCCCATCATTTCCTTCACCATTTCTAATTGTTTTACGACTCTAGAAATGCAGACTTGGAGACTTCTCGTTATGATCCAAAAAGGGGAGTTTTTCAAATCTTATCACCTGGACAGAAACTAAGGGATTAAAATCAAAACTAGATCTCACTGTGGAACAAGAGCTACTATGGCCCATTATATCCTTCACTGTTTCTGATTGTTTTACGAGTCTAGGAATGCCAACCTGGAGACGTTTCATTACAGGTTGGATTGCTTGAATCTTATAGGGTAAAGTGATATGATTTTTCTCTTGTTTAAGAAGGTAAATTTTATATCATACATTAAGATAGAGAGCTTTGCGAGTTCCCTCTTTCCCTCTGTCCACCCTTTGCTTCCGCAAATCTCTCTCGGAATGCAGACTTGAAGACTTTTCATTACAGGGTGAGTTCTATAGGGTAAAGTGATCTGATTTTTCTCTTGTTTAAGAAGGTAAATTTATATATTATATTAAATAGTTAAACCAAGATAGAGAGCTTTGCAAGCTCTCTCCATCCACCCTTTGCATCCGAAGTCAGAGCATAATGCATGTAGGAATCAGCCTGGCTAGCTCAGTCGGTAGAGCATGAGACTCTTAATCTCAGGGTCGTGGGTTCGAGCCCCACGTTGGGCGAGATATGTAGTTTTATGTCTCCTTTATTGAAAAAAATAAAAAAAGAAGGAAGGTGCTTACGTTTGGCCTAGGGAATCATAAAAGTCACCATATATTAGAGCAGATCATATATTAGAGCAGATTGTATATTTGAAAAACATAGAAGGTGAAGAAACAGGAGTGTAGTTCTTTGGAAAAGTGTGTCAAGCAATTTAATTATTGTAAGACGATTGAGGAATTCTTACAAAACATTTTAGTAGAGGGAGATTTTCAAATCTAACCATAAACCAGTGGACACAACCTAGCAGGGGAACATGTTAACAAAATGCTACCTTAGAATATAAGGAATTAAGTCATATTATTTCCATAAGAGCAATGAAGCCATTGTTTAAGAATGCAACTTTATATGGTTCAGTGGAGCTAAATCTCACCTTCCAACATAAGCAACTAGGGTCTATGATCTCTTTCACCATCAGGCCAGGAGAAATGAAACAATCCAAAAGGGGTAGGTTTTCAATGCTAATCACATGTTACTGGACACAGTCTAACTGAATACAATCTAAATTAAACCCCACTGTCAGACAAGAGCTACTATGGCCCATCATTTCCTTCACCATTTCTAATTGTTTTACGACTCTAGAAATGCAGACTTGGAGACTTCTCGTTATGATCCAAAAAGGGGAGATTTTCAAATCTTATCACCTGGACAGAAACTAAGGGATTAAAATCAAAACTAGATCTCACTGTGGAACAAGAGCTACTATAGCCCATTATATCCTTCACTGTTTCTGATTGTTTTACGAGTCTAGGAATGCCAACCTGGAGACGTTTCATTACAGGGTGGATTGCTTGAATCTTATAGGGTAAAGTGATATGATTTTTCTCTTGTTTAAGAAGGTAAATTTTATATCATACATTAAGATAGAGAGCTTTGCGAGTTCCCTCTTTCCCTCTGTCCACCCTTTGCTTCCGCAAAGCTCTCTCGGAATGCAGACTTGAAGACTTTTCATTACAGGGTGAATTATACTCTTAATCTCAGGGTCGTGGGTTCGAGCCCCACGTTGGGCGAGATGTGTTAACAAATTGCTACCTTAGAATATAAGGAATTAAGTCATATTATTTCCATAAGAGCAATGAAGCCATTGTTTAAGAAGGCAACTTTATATGGTTCAGTGGAGCTAAATCTCACCTTCCAACATAAGCAACTAGGGTCTATGATCTCTTTCACCATCAGGCCAGGAGAAATGAAACAATCCAAAAGGGGTAGGTTTTCAATGCTAATCACATGTTACTGGACACAGTCTAACTGAATACAATCTAAATTAAACCCCACTGTCAGACAAGAGCTACTATGGCCCATCATTTCCTTCACCATTTCTAATTGTTTTACGACTCTAGAAATGCAGACTTGGAGACTTCTCGTTATGATCCAAAAAGGGGAGATTTTCAAATCTTATCACCTGGACAGAAACTAAGGGATTAAAATCAAAACTAGATCTCACTGTGGAACAAGAGCTACTATGGCCCATTATATCCTTCACTGTTTCTGATTGTTTTACGAGTCTAGGAATGCCAACCTGGAGACGTTTCATTACAGGGTGGATTGCTTGAATCTTATAGGGTAAAGTGATATGATTTTTCTCTTGTTTAAGAAGGTAAATTTTATATCATACATTAAGATAGAGAGCTTTGCGAGTTCCCTCTTTCCCTCTGTCCACCCTTTGCTTCCGCAAAGCTCTCTCGGAATGCAGACTTGAAGACTTTTCATTACAGGGTGAGTTCTATAGGGTAAAGTGATCTGATTTTTCTCTTGTTTAAGAAGGTAAATTTATATATTATATTAAATAGTTAAACCAAGATAGAGAGCTTTGCAAGCTCTCTCCATCCACCCTTTGCATCCGAAGTCAGAGCATAATGCATGTAGGAATCAGCCCGGCTAGCTCAGTCGGTAGAGCATGAGACTCTTAATCTCAGGGTCGTGGGTTCGAGCCCCACGTTGGGCGAGATATGTAATTTTATTTCTCCTTTATTGAAAAAAATAAAAAAAGAAGGAAGGTGCTTACGTTTGGCCTAGGGAATCATAAAAGTCACCATATATTAGAGCAGATTGTATATTTGAAAAACATAGAAGGTGAAGAAACAGGAGTGTAGTTCTTTGGAAAAGTGTGTCAAGCAATTTAATTGTTGTAAGACGATTGAGGAATTCTTACAAAACATTTTAGTAGAGGGAGATTTTCAAATCTAACCATAAACCAGTGGACACAACCTAGCAGGGGAACATGTTAACAAAATGCTACCTTAGAATATAAGGAATTAAGTCATATTATTTCCATAAGAGCAATGAAGCCATTGTTTAAGAAGGCAACTTTATATGGTTCAGTGGAGCTAAATCTCACCTTCCAACATAAGCAACTAGGGTCTATGATCTCTTTCACCATCAGGCCAGGAGAAATGAAACAATCCAAAAGGGGTAGGTTTTCAATGCTAATCACATGTTACTGGACACAGTCTAACTGAATACAATCTAAATTAAACCCCACTGTCAGACAAGAGCTACTATGGCCCATCATTTCCTTCACCATTTCTAATTGTTTTACGACTCTAGAAATGCAGACTTGGAGACTTCTCGTTATGATCCAAAAAGGGGAGATTTTCAAATCTTATCACCTGGACAGAAACTAAGGGATTAAAATCAAAACTAGATCTCACTGTGGAACAAGAGCTACTATGGCCCATTATATCCTTCACTGTTTCTGATTGTTTTACGAGTCTAGGAATGCCAACCTGGAGACGTTTCATTACAGGGTGGATTGCTTGAATCTTATAGGGTAAAGTGATATGATTTTTCTCTTGTTTAAGAAGGTAAATTTTATATCATACATTACGATAGAGAGCTTTGCGAGTTCCCTCTTTCCCTCTGTCCACCCTTTGCTTCCGCAAAGCTCTCTCGGAATGCAGACTTGAAGACTTTTCATTACAGGGTGAATTATACTCTTAATCTCAGGGTCGTGGGTTCGAGCCCCACGTTGGGCGAGATGTGTTAACAAATTGCTACCTTAGAATATAAGGAATTAAGTCATATTATTTCCATAAGAGCAATGAAGCCATTGTTTAAGAAGGCAACTTTATATGGTTCAGTGGAGCTAAATCTCACCTTCCAACATAAGCAACTAGGGTCTATGATCTCTTTCACCATCAGGCCAGGAGAAATGAAACAATCCAAAAGGGGTAGGTTTTCAATGCTAATCACATGTTACTGGACACAGTCTAACTGAATACAATCTAAATTAAACCCCACTGTCAGACAAGAGCTACTATGGCCCATCATTTCCTTCACCATTTCTAATTGTTTTACGACTCTAGAAATGCAGACTTGGAGACTTCTCGTTATGATCCAAAAAGGGGAGATTTTCAAATCTTATCACCTGGACAGAAACTAAGGGATTAAAATCAAAACTAGATCTCACTGTGGAACAAGAGCTACTATGGCCCATTATATCCTTCACTGTTTTTGATTGTTTTACGAGTCTAGGAATGCCAACCTGGAGACGTTTCATTACAGGGTGGATTGCTTGAATCTTATAGGGTAAAGTGATATGATTTTTCTCTTGTTTAAGAAGGTAAATTTTATATCATACATTAAGATAGAGAGCTTTGCGAGTTCCCTTTTTCCCTCTGTCCACCCTTTGCTTCCGCAAAGCTCTCTCGGAATGCAGACTTGAAGACTTTTCATTACAGGGTGAGTTCTATAGGGTAAAGTGATCTGATTTTTCTCTTGTTTAAGAAGGTAAATTTATATATTATATTAAATAGTTAAACCAAGATAGAGAGCTTTGCAAGCTCTCTCCATCCACCCTTTGCATCCGAAGTCAGAGCATAATGCATGTAGGAATCAGCCTGGCTAGCTCAGTCGGTAGAGCATGAGACTCTTAATCTCAGGGTCGTGGGTTCGAGCCCCACGTTGGGCGAGATATGTAATTTTATGTCTCCTTTATTGAAAAAAATAAAAAAAGAAGGAAGGTGCTTACGTTTGGCCTAGGGAATCATAAAAGTCACCATATATTAGAGCAGATTGTATATTTGAAAAACATAGAAGGTGAAGAAACAGGAGTGTAGTTCTTTGGAAAAGTGTGTCAAGCAATTTAATTGTTGTAAGACGATTGAGGAATTCTTACAAAACATTTTAGTAGAGGGAGATTTTCAAATCTAACCATAAACCAGTGGACACAACCTAGCAGGGGAACATGTTAACAAAATGCTACCTTAGAATATAAGGAATTAAGTCATATTATTTCCATAAGAGCAATGAAGCCATTGTTTAAGAATGCAACTTTATATGGTTCAGTGGAGCTAAATCTCACCTTCCAACATAAGCAACTAGGGTCTATGATCTCTTTCACCATCAGGCCAGGAGAAATGAAACAATCCAAAAGGGGTAGGTTTTCAATGCTAATCACATGTTACTGGACACAGTCTAACTGAATACAATCTAAATTAAACCCCACTGTCAGACAAGAGCTACTATGGCCCATCATTTCCTTCACCATTTCTAATTGTTTTACGACTCTAGAAATGCAGACTTGGAGACTTCTCGTTATGATCCAAAAAGGGGAGTTTTTCAAATCTTATCACCTGGACAGAAACTAAGGGATTAAAATCAAAACTAGATCTCACTGTGGAACAAGAGCTACTATGGCCCATTATATCCTTCACTGTTTCTGATTGTTTTACGAGTCTAGGAATGCCAACCTGGAGACGTTTCATTACAGGTTGGATTGCTTGAATCTTATAGGGTAAAGTGATATGATTTTTCTCTTGTTTAAGAAGGTAAATTTTATATCATACATTAAGATAGAGAGCTTTGCGAGTTCCCTCTTTCCCTCTGTCCACCCTTTGCTTCCGCAAATCTCTCTCGGAATGCAGACTTGAAGACTTTTCATTACAGGGTGAGTTCTATAGGGTAAAGTGATCTGATTTTTCTCTTGTTTAAGAAGGTAAATTTATATATTATATTAAATAGTTAAACCAAGATAGAGAGCTTTGCAAGCTCTCTCCATCCACCCTTTGCATCCGAAGTCAGAGCATAATGCATGTAGGAATCAGCCCGGCTAGCTCAGTCGGTAGAGCATGAGACTCTTAATCTCAGGGTCGTGGGTTCGAGCCCCACGTTGGGCGAGATATGTAGTTTTATGTCTCCTTTATTGAAAAAAATAAAAAAAGAAGGAAGGTGCTTACGTTTGGCCTAGGGAATCATAAAAGTCACCATATATTAGAGCAGATCATATATTAGAGCAGATTGTATATTTGAAAAACATAGAAGGTGAAGAAACAGGAGTGTAGTTCTTTGGAAAAGTGTGTCAAGCAATTTAATTATTGTAAGACGATTGAGGAATTCTTACAAAACATTTTAGTAGAGGGAGATTTTCAAATCTAACCATAAACCAGTGGACACAACCTAGCAGGGGAACATGTTAACAAAATGCTACCTTAGAATATAAGGAATTAAGTCATATTATTTCCATAAGAGCAATGAAGCCATTGTTTAAGAATGCAACTTTATATGGTTCAGTGGAGCTAAATCTCACCTTCCAACATAAGCAACTAGGGTCTATGATCTCTTTCACCATCAGGCCAGGAGAAATGAAACAATCCAAAAGGGGTAGGTTTTCAATGCTAATCACATGTTACTGGACACAGTCTAACTGAATACAATCTAAATTAAACCCCACTGTCAGACAAGAGCTACTATGGCCCATCATTTCCTTCACCATTTCTAATTGTTTTACGACTCTAGAAATGCAGACTTGGAGACTTCTCGTTATGATCCAAAAAGGGGAGATTTTCAAATCTTATCACCTGGACAGAAACTAAGGGATTAAAATCAAAACTAGATCTCACTGTGGAACAAGAGCTACTATGGCCCATTATATCCTTCACTGTTTCTGATTGTTTTACGAGTCTAGGAATGCCAACCTGGAGACGTTTCATTACAGGGTGGATTGCTTGAATCTTATAGGGTAAAGTGATATGATTTTTCTCTTGTTTAAGAAGGTAAATTTTATATCATACATTAAGATAGAGAGCTTTGCGAGTTCCCTCTTTCCCTCTGTCCACCCTTTGCTTCCGCAAAGCTCTCTCGGAATGCAGACTTGAAGACTTTTAATTACAGGGTGAATTATACTCTTAATCTCAGGGTCGTGGGTTCGAGCCCCACGTTGGGCGAGATGTGTTAACAAATTGCTACCTTAGAATATAAGGAATTAAGTCATATTATTTCCATAAGAGCAATGAAGCCATTGTTTAAGAAGGCAACTTTATATGGTTCAGTGGAGCTAAATCTCACCTTCCAACATAAGCAACTAGGGTCTATGATCTCTTTCACCATCAGGCCAGGAGAAATGAAACAATCCAAAAGGGGTAGGTTTTCAATGCTAATCACATGTTACTGGACACAGTCTAACTGAATACAATCTAAATTAAACCCCACTGTCAGACAAGAGCTACTATGGCCCATCATTTCCTTCACCATTTCTAATTGTTTTACGACTCTAGAAATGCAGACTTGGAGACTTCTCGTTATGATCCAAAAAGGGGAGATTTTCAAATCTTATCACCTGGACAGAAACTAAGGGATTAAAATCAAAACTAGATCTCACTGTGGAACAAGAGCTACTATGGCCCATTATATCCTTCACTGTTTCTGATTGTTTTACGAGTCTAGGAATGCCAACCTGGAGACGTTTCATTACAGGGTGGATTGCTTGAATCTTATAGGGTAAAGTGATATGATTTTTCTCTTGTTTAAGAAGGTAAATTTTATATCATACATTAAGATAGAGAGCTTTGCGAGTTCCCTCTTTCCCTCTGTCCACCCTTTGCTTCCGCAAAGCTCTCTCGGAATGCAGACTTGAAGACTTTTCATTACAGGGTGAGTTCTATAGGGTAAAGTGATCTGATTTTTCTCTTGTTTAAGAAGGTAAATTTATATATTATATTAAATAGTTAAACCAAGATAGAGAGCTTTGCAAGCTCTCTCCATCCACCCTTTGCATCCGAAGTCAGAGCATAATGCATGTAGGAATCAGCCCGGCTAGCTCAGTCGGTAGAGCATGAGACTCTTAATCTCAGGGTCGTGGGTTCGAGCCCCACGTTGGGCGAGATATGTAATTTTATTTCTCCTTTATTGAAAAAAATAAAAAAAGAAGGAAGGTGCTTACGTTTGGCCTAGGGAATCATAAAAGTCACCATATATTAGAGCAGATTGTATATTTGAAAAACATAGAAGGTGAAGAAACAGGAGTGTAGTTCTTTGGAAAAGTGTGTCAAGCAATTTAATTGTTGTAAGACGATTGAGGAATTCTTACAAAACATTTTAGTAGAGGGAGATTTTCAAATCTAACCATAAACCAGTGGACACAACCTAGCAGGGGAACATGTTAACAAAATGCTACCTTAGAATATAAGGAATTAAGTCATATTATTTCCATAAGAGCAATGAAGCCATTGTTTAAGAATGCAACTTTATATGGTTCAGTGGAGCTAAATCTCACCTTCCAACATAAGCAACTAGGGTCTATGATCTCTTTCACCATCAGGCCAGGAGAAATGAAACAATCCAAAAGGGGTAGGTTTTCAATGCTAATCACATGTTACTGGACACAGTCTAACTGAATACAATCTAAATTAAACCCCACTGTCAGACAAGAGCTACTATGGCCCATCATTTCCTTCACCATTTCTAATTGTTTTACGACTCTAGAAATGCAGACTTGGAGACTTCTCGTTATGATCCAAAAAGGGGAGATTTTCAAATCTTATCACCTGGACAGAAACTAAGGGATTAAAATCAAAACTAGATCTCACTGTGGAACAAGAGCTACTATGGCCCATTATATCCTTCACTGTTTCTGATTGTTTTACGAGTCTAGGAATGCCAACCTGGAGACGTTTCATT
This sequence comes from Pelobates fuscus, assembly GCF_036172605.1. Taxonomy (NCBI): domain Eukaryota; kingdom Metazoa; phylum Chordata; class Amphibia; order Anura; family Pelobatidae; genus Pelobates; species Pelobates fuscus. The sequence continues at coordinate 65,228,630 of NC_086318.1, forward strand.
ACAGGGTGGATTGCTTGAATCTTATAGGGTAAAGTGATATGATTTTTCTCTTGTTTAAGAAGGTAAATTTTATATCATACATTAAGATAGAGAGCTTTGCGAGTTCCCTCTTTCCCTCTGTCCACCCTTTGCTTCAGCAAAGCTCTCTCGGAATGCAGACTTGAAGACTTTTCATTACAGGGTGAGTTCTATAGGGTAAAGTGATCTGATTTTTCTCTTGTTTAAGAAGGTAAATTTATATATTATATTAAATAGTTAAACCAAGATAGAGAGCTTTGCAAGCTCTCTCCATCCACCCTTTGCATCCGAAGTCAGAGCATAATGCATGTAGGAATCAGCCCGGCTAGCTCAGTCGGTAGAGCATGAGACTCTTAATCTCAGGGTCGTGGGTTCGAGCCCCACGTTGGGCGAGATATGTAATTTTATGTCTCCTTTATTGAAAAAAATAAAAAAAGAAGGAAGGTGCTTACGTTTGGCCTAGGGAATCATAAAAGTCACCATATATTAGAGCAGATTGTATATTTGAAAAACATAGAAGGTGAAGAAACAGGAATGTAGTTCTTTGGAAAAGTGTGTCAAGCAATTTAATTGTTGTAAGACGATTGAGGAATTCTTACAAAACATTTTAGTAGAGGGAGATTTTCAAATCTAACCATAAACCAGTGGACACAACCTAGCAGGGGAACATGTTAACAAAATGCTACCTTAGAATATAAGGAATTAAGTCATATTATTTCCATAAGAGCAATGAAGCCATTGTTTAAGAATGCAACTTTATATGTTTCAGTGGAGCTAAATCTCACCTTCCAACATAAGCAACTAGGGTCTATGATCTCTTTCACCATCAGGCCAGGAGAAATGAAACAATCCAAAAGGGGTAGGTTTTCAATGCTAATCACATGTTACTGGACACAGTCTAACTGAATACAATCTAAATTAAACCCCACTGTCAGACAAGAGCTACTATGGCCCATCATTTCCTTCACCATTTCTAATTGTTTTACGACTCTAGAAATGCAGACTTGGAGACTTCTCGTTATGATCCAAAAAGGGGAGTTTTTCAAATCTTATCACCTGGACAGAAACTAAGGGATTAAAATCAAAACTAGATCTCACTGTGGAACAAGAGCTACTATGGCCCATTATATCCTTCACTGTTTCTGATTGCTTTACGAGTCTAGGAATGCCAACCTGGAGACGTTTCATTACAGGTTGGATTGCTTGAATCTTATAGGGTAAAGTCATATGATTTTTCTCTTGTTTAAGAAGGTAAATTTTATATCATACATTAAGATAGAGAGCTTTGCGAGTTCCCTCTTTCCCTCTGTCCACCCTTTGCTTCCGCAAAGCTCTCTCGGAATGCAGACTTGAAGACTTTTCATTACAGGGTGAATTATACTCTTAATCTCAGGGTCGTGGGTTCGAGCCCCACGTTGGGCGAGATGTGTTAACAAATTGCTACCTTAGAATATAAGGAATTAAGTCATATTATTTCCATAAGAGCAATGAAGCCATTGTTTAAGAAGGCAACTTTATATGGTTCAGTGGAGCTAAATCTCAGCTTCCAACATAAGCAACTAGGGTCTATGATCTCTTTCACCATCAGGCCAGGAGAAATGAAACAATCCAAAAGGGGTAGGTTTTCAATGCTAATCACATGTTACTGGACACAGTCTAACTGAATACAATCTAAATTAAACCCCACTGTCAGACAAGAGCTACTATGGCCCATCATTTCCTTCACCATTTCTAATTGTTTTACGACTCTAGAAATGCAGACTTGGAGACTTCTCGTTATGATCCAAAAAGGGGAGATTTTCAAATCTTATCACCTGGACAGAAACTAAGGGATTAAAATCAAAACTAGATCTCACTGTGGAACAAGAGCTACTATGGCCCATTATATCCTTCACTGTTTCTGATTGTTTTACGAGTCTAGGAATGCCAACCTGGAGACGTTTCATTACAGGGTGGATTGCTTGAATCTTATAGGGTAAAGTGATATGATTTTTCTCTTGTTTAAGAAGGTAAATTTTATATCATACATTAAGATAGAGAGCTTTGCGAGTTCCCTCTTTCCCTCTGTCCACCCTTTGCTTCCGCAAAGCTCTCTCGGAATGCAGACTTGAAGACTTTTCATTACAGGGTGAGTTCTATAGGGTAAAGTGATCTGATTTTTCTCTTGTTTAAGAAGGTAAATTTATATATTATATTAAATAGTTAAACCAAGATAGAGAGCTTTGCAAGCTCTCTCCATCCACCCTTTGCATCCGAAGTCAGAGCATAATGCATGTAGGAATCAGCCCGGCTAGCTCAGTCGGTAGAGCATGAGACTCTTAATCTCAGGGTCGTGGGTTCGAGCCCCACGTTGGGCGAGATATGTAATTTTATTTCTCCTTTATTGAAAAAAATAAAAAAAGAAGGAAGGTGCTTACGTTTGGCCTAGGGAATCATAAAAGTCACCATATATTAGAGCAGATTGTATATTTGAAAAACATAGAAGGTGAAGAAACAGGAGTGTAGTTCTTTGGAAAAGTGTGTCAAGCAATTTAATTGTTGTAAGACGATTGAGGAATTCTTACAAAACATTTTAGTAGAGGGAGATTTTCAAATCTAACCATAAACCAGTGGACACAACCTAGCAGGGGAACATGTTAACAAAATGCTACCTTAGAATATAAGGAATTAAGTCATATTATTTCCATAAGAGCAATGAAGCCATTGTTTAAGAATGCAACTTTATATGGTTCAGTGGAGCTAAATCTCACCTTCCAACATAAGCAACTAGGGTCTATGATCTCTTTCACCATCAGGCCAGGAGAAATGAAACAATCCAAAAGGGGTAGGTTTTCAATGCTAATCACATGTTACTGGACACAGTCTAACTGAATACAATCTAAATTAAACCCCACTGTCAGACAAGAGCTACTATGGCCCATCATTTCCTTCACCATTTCTAATTGTTTTACGCCTCTAGAAATGCAGACTTGGAGACTTCTCGTTATGATCCAAAAAGGGGAGTTTTTCAAATCTTATCACCTGGACAGAAACTAAGGGATTAAAATCAAAACTAGATCTCACTGTGGAACAAGAGCTACTATGGCCCATTATATCCTTCACTGTTTCTGATTGTTTTACGAGTCTAGGAATGCCAACCTGGAGACGTTTCATTACAGGGTGGATTGCTTGAATGTTATAGGGTAAAGTGATATGATTTTTCTCTTGTTTAAGAAGGTAAATTTTATATCATACATTAAGATAGAGAGCTTTGCGAGTTCCCTCTTTCCCTCTGTCCACCCTTTGCTTCCGCAAAGCTCTCTTGGAATGCAGACTTGAAGACTTTTCATTACAGGGTGAGTTCAATAGGGTAAAGTGATCTGATTTTTCTCTTGTTTAAGAAGGTAAATTTATATATTATATTAAATAGTTAAACCAAGATAGAGAGCTTTGGAATCAGCCCGGCTAGCTCAGTCGGTAGAGCATGAGACTCTTAATCTCAGGGTCGTGGGTTCGAGCCCCACGTTGGGCGAGATATGTAATTTTATGTCTCCTTTATTGAAAAAAATAAAAAAAGAAGGAAGGTGCTTACGTTTGGCCTAGGGAATCATAAAAGTCACCATATATTAGAGCAGATTGTATATTTGAAAAACATAGAAGGTGAAGAAACAGGAGTGTAGTTCTTTGGAAAAGTGTGTCAAGCAATTTAATTGTTGTAAGACGATTGAGGAATTCTTACAAAACATTTTAGTAGAGGGAGATTTTCAAATCTAACCATAAACCAGTGGACACAACCTAGCAGGGGAACATGTTAACAAAATGCTACCTTAGAATATAAGGAATTAAGTCATATTATTTCCATAAGAGCAATGAAGCCATTGTTTAAGAATGCAACTTTATATGGTTCAGTGGAGCTAAATCTCACCTTCCAACATAAGCAACTAGGGTCTATGATCTCTTTCACCATCAGGCCAGGAGAAATGAAACAATCCAAAAGGGGTAGGTTTTCAATGCTAATCACATGTTACTGGACACAGTCTAACTGAATACAATCTAAATTAAACCCCACTGTCAGACAAGAGCTACTATGGCCCATCATTTCCTTCACCATTTCTAATTGTTTTACGACTCTAGAAATGCAGACTTGGAGACTTCTCGTTATGATCCAAAAAGGGGAGTTTTTCAAATCTTATCACCTGGACAGAAACTAAGGGATTAAAATCAAAACTAGATCTCACTGTGGAACAAGAGCTACTATGGCCCATTATATCCTTCACTGTTTCTGATTGTTTTACGAGTCTAGGAATGCCAACCTGGAGACGTTTCATTACAGGTTGGATTGCTTGAATCTTATAGGGTAAAGTGATATGATTTTTCTCTTGTTTAAGAAGGTAAATTTTATATCATACATTAAGATAGAGAGCTTTGCGAGTTCCCTCTTTCCCTCTGTCCACCCTTTGCTTCCGCAAATCTCTCTCGGAATGCAGACTTGAAGACTTTTCATTACAGGGTGAGTTCTATAGGGTAAAGTGATCTGATTTTTCTCTTGTTTAAGAAGGTAAATTTATATATTATATTAAATAGTTAAACCAAGATAGAGAGCTTTGCAAGCTCTCTCCATCCACCCTTTGCATCCGAAGTCAGAGCATAATGCATGTAGGAATCAGCCCGGCTAGCTCAGTCGGTAGAGCATGAGACTCTTAATCTCAGGGTCGTGGGTTCGAGCCCCACGTTGGGCGAGATATGTAGTTTTATGTCTCCTTTATTGAAAAAAATAAAAAAAGAAGGAAGGTGCTTACGTTTGGCCTAGGGAATCATAAAAGTCACCATATATTAGAGCAGATCATATATTAGAGCAGATTGTATATTTGAAAAACATAGAAGGTGAAGAAACAGGAGTGTAGTTCTTTGGAAAAGTGTGTCAAGCAATTTAATTATTGTAAGACGATTGAGGAATTCTTACAAAACATTTTAGTAGAGGGAGATTTTCAAATCTAACCATAAACCAGTGGACACAACCTAGCAGGGGAACATGTTAACAAAATGCTACCTTAGAATATAAGGAATTAAGTCATATTATTTCCATAAGAGCAATGAAGCCATTGTTTAAGAATGCAACTTTATATGGTTCAGTGGAGCTAAATCTCACCTTCCAACATAAGCAACTAGGGTCTATGATCTCTTTCACCATCAGGCCAGGAGAAATGAAACAATCCAAAAGGGGTAGGTTTTCAATGCTAATCACATGTTACTGGACACAGTCTAACTGAATACAATCTAAATTAAACCCCACTGTCAGACAAGAGCTACTATGGCCCATCATTTCCTTCACCATTTCTAATTGTTTTACGACTCTAGAAATGCAGACTTGGAGACTTCTCGTTATGATCCAAAAAGGGGAGATTTTCAAATCTTATCACCTGGACAGAAACTAAGGGATTAAAATCAAAACTAGATCTCACTGTGGAACAAGAGCTACTATGGCCCATTATATCCTTCACTGTTTCTGATTGTTTTACGAGTCTAGGAATGCCAACCTGGAGACGTTTCATTACAGGGTGGATTGCTTGAATCTTATAGGGTAAAGTGATATGATTTTTCTCTTGTTTAAGAAGGTAAATTTTATATCATACATTAAGATAGAGAGCTTTGCGAGTTCCCTCTTTCCCTCTGTCCACCCTTTGCTTCCGCAAAGCTCTCTCGGAATGCAGACTTGAAGACTTTTAATTACAGGGTGAATTATACTCTTAATCTCAGGGTCGTGGGTTCGAGCCCCACGTTGGGCGAGATGTGTTAACAAATTGCTACCTTAGAATATAAGGAATTAAGTCATATTATTTCCATAAGAGCAATGAAGCCATTGTTTAAGAAGGCAACTTTATATGGTTCAGTGGAGCTAAATCTCACCTTCCAACATAAGCAACTAGGGTCTATGATCTCTTTCACCATCAGGCCAGGAGAAATGAAACAATCCAAAAGGGGTAGGTTTTCAATGCTAATCACATGTTACTGGACACAGTCTAACTGAATACAATCTAAATTAAACCCCACTGTCAGACAAGAGCTACTATGGCCCATCATTTCCTTCACCATTTCTAATTGTTTTACGACTCTAGAAATGCAGACTTGGAGACTTCTCGTTATGATCCAAAAAGGGGAGATTTTCAAATCTTATCACCTGGACAGAAACTAAGGGATTAAAATCAAAACTAGATCTCACTGTGGAACAAGAGCTACTATGGCCCATTATATCCTTCACTGTTTCTGATTGTTTTACGAGTCTAGGAATGCCAACCTGGAGACGTTTCATTACAGGGTGGATTGCTTGAATCTTATAGGGTAAAGTGATATGATTTTTCTCTTGTTTAAGAAGGTAAATTTTATATCATACATTAAGATAGAGAGCTTTGCGAGTTCCCTCTTTCCCTCTGTCCACCCTTTGCTTCCGCAAAGCTCTCTCGGAATGCAGACTTGAAGACTTTTCATTACAGGGTGAGTTCTATAGGGTAAAGTGATCTGATTTTTCTCTTGTTTAAGAAGGTAAATTTATATATTATATTAAATAGTTAAACCAAGATAGAGAGCTTTGCAAGCTCTCTCCATCCACCCTTTGCATCCGAAGTCAGAGCATAATGCATGTAGGAATCAGCCCGGCTAGCTCAGTCGGTAGAGCATGAGACTCTTAATCTCAGGGTCGTGGGTTCGAGCCCCACGTTGGGCGAGATATGTAATTTTATTTCTCCTTTATTGAAAAAAATAAAAAAAGAAGGAAGGTGCTTACGTTTGGCCTAGGGAATCATAAAAGTCACCATATATTAGAGCAGATTGTATATTTGAAAAACATAGAAGGTGAAGAAACAGGAGTGTAGTTCTTTGGAAAAGTGTGTCAAGCAATTTAATTGTTGTAAGACGATTGAGGAATTCTTACAAAACATTTTAGTAGAGGGAGATTTTCAAATCTAACCATAAACCAGTGGACACAACCTAGCAGGGGAACATGTTAACAAAATGCTACCTTAGAATATAAGGAATTAAGTCATATTATTTCCATAAGAGCAATGAAGCCATTGTTTAAGAATGCAACTTTATATGGTTCAGTGGAGCTAAATCTCACCTTCCAACATAAGCAACTAGGGTCTATGATCTCTTTCACCATCAGGCCAGGAGAAATGAAACAATCCAAAAGGGGTAGGTTTTCAATGCTAATCACATGTTACTGGACACAGTCTAACTGAATACAATCTAAATTAAACCCCACTGTCAGACAAGAGCTACTATGGCCCATCATTTCCTTCACCATTTCTAATTGTTTTACGACTCTAGAAATGCAGACTTGGAGACTTCTCGTTATGATCCAAAAAGGGGAGATTTTCAAATCTTATCACCTGGACAGAAACTAAGGGATTAAAATCAAAACTAGATCTCACTGTGGAACAAGAGCTACTATGGCCCATTATATCCTTCACTGTTTCTGATTGTTTTACGAGTCTAGGAATGCCAACCTGGAGACGTTTCATTACAGGGTGGATTGCTTGAATCTTATAGGGTAAAGTGATATGATTTTTCTCTTGTTTAAGAAGGTAAATTTTATATCATACATTAAGATAGAGAGCTTTGCGAGTTCCCTCTTTCCCTCTGTCCACCCTTTGCTTCAGCAAAGCTCTCTCGGAATGCAGACTTGAAGACTTTTCATTACAGGGTGAGTTCTATAGGGTAAAGTGATCTGATTTTTCTCTTGTTTAAGAAGGTAAATTTATATATTATATTAAATAGTTAAACCAAGATAGAGAGCTTTGCAAGCTCTCTCCATCCACCCTTTGCATCCGAAGTCAGAGCATAATGCATGTAGGAATCAGCCCGGCTAGCTCAGTCGGTAGAGCATGAGACTCTTAATCTCAGGGTCGTGGGTTCGAGCCCCACGTTGGGCGAGATATGTAATTTTATGTCTCCTTTATTGAAAAAAATAAAAAAAGAAGGAAGGTGCTTACGTTTGGCCTAGGGAATCATAAAAGTCACCATATATTAGAGCAGATTGTATATTTGAAAAACATAGAAGGTGAAGAAACAGGAATGTAGTTCTTTGGAAAAGTGTGTCAAGCAATTTAATTGTTGTAAGACGATTGAGGAATTCTTACAAAACATTTTAGTAGAGGGAGATTTTCAAATCTAACCATAAACCAGTGGACACAACCTAGCAGGGGAACATGTTAACAAAATGCTACCTTAGAATATAAGGAATTAAGTCATATTATTTCCATAAGAGCAATGAAGCCATTGTTTAAGAATGCAACTTTATATGTTTCAGTGGAGCTAAATCTCACCTTCCAACATAAGCAACTAGGGTCTATGATCTCTTTCACCATCAGGCCAGGAGAAATGAAACAATCCAAAAGGGGTAGGTTTTCAATGCTAATCACATGTTACTGGACACAGTCTAACTGAATACAATCTAAATTAAACCCCACTGTCAGACAAGAGCTACTATGGCCCATCATTTCCTTCACCATTTCTAATTGTTTTACGACTCTAGAAATGCAGACTTGGAGACTTCTCGTTATGATCCAAAAAGGGGAGTTTTTCAAATCTTATCACCTGGACAGAAACTAAGGGATTAAAATCAAAACTAGATCTCACTGTGGAACAAGAGCTACTATGGCCCATTATATCCTTCACTGTTTCTGATTGCTTTACGAGTCTAGGAATGCCAACCTGGAGACGTTTCATTACAGGTTGGATTGCTTGAATCTTATAGGGTAAAGTCATATGATTTTTCTCTTGTTTAAGAAGGTAAATTTTATATCATACATTAAGATAGAGAGCTTTGCGAGTTCCCTCTTTCCCTCTGTCCACCCTTTGCTTCCGCAAAGCTCTCTCGGAATGCAGACTTGAAGACTTTTCATTACAGGGTGAATTATACTCTTAATCTCAGGGTCGTGGGTTCGAGCCCCACGTTGGGCGAGATGTGTTAACAAATTGCTACCTTAGAATATAAGGAATTAAGTCATATTATTTCCATAAGAGCAATGAAGCCATTGTTTAAGAAGGCAACTTTATATGGTTCAGTGGAGCTAAATCTCAGCTTCCAACATAAGCAACTAGGGTCTATGATCTCTTTCACCATCAGGCCAGGAGAAATGAAACAATCCAAAAGGGGTAGGTTTTCAATGCTAATCACATGTTACTGGACACAGTCTAACTGAATACAATCTAAATTAAACCCCACTGTCAGACAAGAGCTACTATGGCCCATCATTTCCTTCACCATTTCTAATTGTTTTACGACTCTAGAAATGCAGACTTGGAGACTTCTCGTTATGATCCAAAAAGGGGAGATTTTCAAATCTTATCACCTGGACAGAAACTAAGGGATTAAAATCAAAACTAGATCTCACTGTGGAACAAGAGCTACTATGGCCCATTATATCCTTCACTGTTTCTGATTGTTTTACGAGTCTAGGAATGCCAACCTGGAGACGTTTCATTACAGGGTGGATTGCTTGAATCTTATAGGGTAAAGTGATATGATTTTTCTCTTGTTTAAGAAGGTAAATTTTATATCATACATTAAGATAGAGAGCTTTGCGAGTTCCCTCTTTCCCTCTGTCCACCCTTTGCTTCCGCAAAGCTCTCTCGGAATGCAGACTTGAAGACTTTTCATTACAGGGTGAGTTCTATAGGGTAAAGTGATCTGATTTTTCTCTTGTTTAAGAAGGTAAATTTATATATTATATTAAATAGTTAAACCAAGATAGAGAGCTTTGCAAGCTCTCTCCATCCACCCTTTGCATCCGAAGTCAGAGCATAATGCATGTAGGAATCAGCCCGGCTAGCTCAGTCGGTAGAGCATGAGACTCTTAATCTCAGGGTCGTGGGTTCGAGCCCCACGTTGGGCGAGATATGTAATTTTATTTCTCCTTTATTGAAAAAAATAAAAAAAGAAGGAAGGTGCTTACGTTTGGCCTAGGGAATCATAAAAGTCACCATATATTAGAGCAGATTGTATATTTGAAAAACATAGAAGGTGAAGAAACAGGAGTGTAGTTCTTTGGAAAAGTGTGTCAAGCAATTTAATTGTTGTAAGACGATTGAGGAATTCTTACAAAACATTTTAGTAGAGGGAGATTTTCAAATCTAACCATAAACCAGTGGACACAACCTAGCAGGGGAACATGTTAACAAAATGCTACCTTAGAATATAAGGAATTAAGTCATATTATTTCCATAAGAGCAATGAAGCCATTGTTTAAGAATGCAACTTTATATGGTTCAGTGGAGCTAAATCTCACCTTCCAACATAAGCAACTAGGGTCTATGATCTCTTTCACCATCAGGCCAGGAGAAATGAAACAATCCAAAAGGGGTAGGTTTTCAATGCTAATCACATGTTACTGGACACAGTCTAACTGAATACAATCTAAATTAAACCCCACTGTCAGACAAGAGCTACTATGGCCCATCATTTCCTTCACCATTTCTAATTGTTTTACGCCTCTAGAAATGCAGACTTGGAGACTTCTCGTTATGATCCAAAAAGGGGAGTTTTTCAAATCTTATCACCTGGACAGAAACTAAGGGATTAAAATCAAAACTAGATCTCACTGTGGAACAAGAGCTACTATGGCCCATTATATCCTTCACTGTTTCTGATTGTTTTACGAGTCTAGGAATGCCAACCTGGAGACGTTTCATTACAGGGTGGATTGCTTGAATGTTATAGGGTAAAGTGATATGATTTTTCTCTTGTTTAAGAAGGTAAATTTTATATCATACATTAAGATAGAGAGCTTTGCGAGTTCCCTCTTTCCCTCTGTCCACCCTTTGCTTCCGCAAAGCTCTCTTGGAATGCAGACTTGAAGACTTTTCATTACAGGGTGAGTTCAATAGGGTAAAGTGATCTGATTTTTCTCTTGTTTAAGAAGGTAAATTTATATATTATATTAAATAGTTAAACCAAGATAGAGAGCTTTGGAATCAGCCCGGCTAGCTCAGTCGGTAGAGCATGAGACTCTTAATCTCAGGGTCGTGGGTTCGAGCCCCACGTTGGGCGAGATATGTAATTTTATGTCTCCTTTATTGAAAAAAATAAAAAAAGAAGGAAGGTGCTTACGTTTGGCCTAGGGAATCATAAAAGTCACCATATATTAGAGCAGATTGTATATTTGAAAAACATAGAAGGTGAAGAAACAGGAGTGTAGTTCTTTGGAAAAGTGTGTCAAGCAATTTAATTGTTGTAAGACGATTGAGGAATTCTTACAAAACATTTTAGTAGAGGGAGATTTTCAAATCTAACCATAAACCAGTGGACACAACCTAGCAGGGGAACATGTTAACAAAATGCTACCTTAGAATATAAGGAATTAAGTCATATTATTTCCATAAGAGCAATGAAGCCATTGTTTAAGAATGCAACTTTATATGTTTCAGTGGAGCTAAATCTCACCTTCCAACATAAGCAACTAGGGTCTATGATCTCTTTCACCATCAGGCCAGGAGAAATGAAACAATCCAAAAGGGGTAGGTTTTCAATGCTAATCACATGTTACTGGACACAGTCTAACTGAATACAATCTAAATTAAACCCCACTGTCAGACAAGAGCTACTATGGCCCATCATTTCCTTCACCATTTCTAATTGTTTTACGACTCTAGAAATGCAGACTTGGAGACTTCTCGTTATGATCCAAAAAGGGGAGATTTTCAAATCTTATCACCTGGACAGAAACTAAGGGATTAAAATCAAAACTAGATCTCACTGTGGAACAAGAGCTACTATGGCCCATTATATCCTTCACTGTTTCTGATTGTTTTACGAGTCTAGGAATGCCAACCTGGAGACGTTTCATTACAGGGTGGATTGCTTGAATCTTATAGGGTAAAGTGATATGATTTTTCTCTTGTTTAAGAAGGTAAATTTTATATCATACATTAAGATAGAGAGCTTTGCGAGTTCCCTCTTTCCCTCTGTCCACCCTTTGCTTCCGCAAAGCTCTCTCGGAATGCAGACTTGAAGACTTTTCATTACAGGGTGAGTTCTATAGGGTAAAGTGATCTGATTTTTCTCTTGTTTAAGAAGGTAAATTTATTTATTATATTAAATAGTTAAACCAAGATAGAGAGCTTTGCAAGCTCTCTCCATCCACCCTTTGCATCCGAAGTCAGAGCAAAATGCATGTAGGAATCAGCCCGGCTAGCTCGGTCGGTAGAGCATGAGACTCTTAATCTCAGGGTCGTGGGTTCGAGCCCCACGTTGGGCGAGATATGTAATTTTATGTCTCCTTTATTGAAAAAAAATAAAAAAAGAAGGAAGGTGCTTACGTTTGGCCTAGGGAATCATAAAAGTCACCATATATTAGAGCAGATTGTATATTTGAAAAACATAGAAGGTGAAGAAACAGGAGTGTAGTTCTTTGGAAAAGTGTGTCAAGCAATTTAATTGTTGTAAGACGATTGAGGAATTCTTACAAAACATTTTAGTAGAGGGAGATTTTCAAATCTAACCATAAACCAGTGGACACAACCTAGCAGGGGAACATGTTAACAAAATGCTACCTTAGAATATAAGGAATTAAGTCATATTATTTCCATAAGAGCAATGAAGCCATTGTTTAAGAATGCAACTTTATATGTTTCAGTGGAGCTAAATCTCACCTTCCAACATAAGCAACTAGGGTCTATGATCTCTTTCACCATCAGGCCAGGAGAAATGAAACAATCCAAAAGGGGTAGGTTTTCAATGCTAATCACATGTTACTGGACACAGTCTAACTGAATACAATCTAAATTAAACCCCACTGTCAGACAAGAGCTACTATGGCCCATCATTTCCTTCACCATTTCTAATTGTTTTACGACTCTAGAAATGCAGACTTGGAGACTTCTCGTTATGATCCAAAAAGGGGAGTTTTTCAAATCTTATCACCTGGACAGAAACTAAGGGATTAAAATCAAAACTAGATCTCACTGTGGAACAAGAGCTACTATGGCCCATTATATCCTTCACTGTTTCTGATTGTTTTACGAGTCTAGGAATGCCAACCTGGAGACGTTTCATTACAGGGTGGATTGCTTGAATCTTATAGGGTAAAGTGATATGATTTTTCTCTTGTTTAAGAAGGTAAATTTTATATCATACATTAAGATAGAGAGCTTTGCGAGTTCCCTCTTTCCCTCTGTCCACCCTTTGCTTCCGCAAAGCTCTCTCGGAATGCAGACTTGAAGACTTTTCATTACAGGGTGAGTTCTATAGGGTAAAGTGATCTGATTTTTCTCTTGTTTAAGAAGGTAAATTTATTTATTATATTAAATAGTTAAACCAAGATAGAGAGCTTTGCAAGCTCTCTCCATCCACCCTTTGCATCCGAAGTCAGAGCATAATGCATGTAGGAATCAGCCCGGCTAGCTCAGTCGGTAGAGCATGAGACTCTTAATCTCAGGGTCGTGGGTTCGAGCCCCACGTTGGACGAGATATGTAATTTTATGTCTCCTTTATTGAAAAAAATAAAAAAAGAAGGAAGGTGCTTACGTTTGGCCTAGGGAATCATAAAAGTCACCATATATTAGAGCAGATTGTATATTTGAAAAACATAGAAGGTGAAGAAACAGGAGTGTAGTTCTTTGGAAAAGTGTGTCAAGCAATTTAATTGTTGTAAGACGATTGAGGAATTCTTACAAAACATTTTAGTAGAGGGAGATTTTCAAATCTAACCATAAACCAGTGGACACAACCTAGCAGGGGAACATGTTAACAAAATGCTACCTTAGAATATAAGGAATTAAGTCATATTATTTCCATAAGAGCAATGAAGCCATTGTTTAAGAAGGCAACTTTATATGGTTCAGTGGAGCTAAATCTCACCTTCCAACATAAGCAACTAGGGTCTATGATCTCTTTCACCATCAGGCCAGGAGAAATGAAACAATCCAAAAGGGGTAGGTTTTCAATGCTAATCACATGTTACTGGACACAGTCTAACTGAATGCAATCTAAATTAAACCCCACTGTCAGACAAGAGCTACTATGGCCCATCATTTCCTTCACCATTTCTAAATGTTTTACGACTCTAGAAATGCAGACTTGGAGACTTCTCGTTATGATCCAAAAAGGGGAGATTTTCAAATCTTATCACCTGGACAGAAACTAAGGGATTAAAATCAAAACTAGATCTCACTGTGGAACAAGAGCTACTATGGCCCATTATATCCTTCACTGTTTCTGATTGTTTTACGAGTCTAGGAATGCCAACCTGGAGACGTTTCATTACAGGTTGGATTGCTTGAATCTTATAAAATCATAAAAGTCACCATATATTAGAGCAGATTGTATATTTGAAAAACATAGAAGGTGAAGAAACAGGAGTGTAGTTCTTTGGAAAAGTGTGTCAAGCTATTTAATTGTTGTAAGACGATTGAGGAATTCTTACAAAACATTTTAGTAGAGGGAGATTTTCAAATCTAACCATAAACCAGTGGACACAACCTAGCAGGGGAAAATGTTAACAAAATGCTACCTTAGAATATAAGGAATTAAGTCATATTATTTCCATAAGAGCAATGAAGCCATTGTTTAAGAAGGCAACTTTATATGGTTCAGTGGAGCTAAATCTCACCTTCCAACATAAGCAACTAGGGTCTATGATCTCTTTCACCATCAGGCCAGGAGAAATGAAACAATCCAAAAGGGGTAGGTTTTCAATGCTAATCACATGTTACTGGACACAGTCTAACTGAATACAATCTAAATTAAACCCCACTGTCAGACAAGAGCTACTATGGCCCATCATTTCCTTCACCATTTCTAATTGTTTTACGACTCTAGAAATGCAGACTTGGAGACTTCTCGTTATGATCCAAAAAGGGGAGATTTTCAAATCTTATCACCTGGACAGAAACTAAGGGATTAAAATCAAAACTAGATCTCACTGTGGAACAAGAGCTACTATGGCCCATTATATCCTTCACTGTTTCTGATTGTTTTACGAGTCTAGGAATGCCAACCTGGAGACGTTTCATTACAGGTTGGATTGCTTGAATCTTATAGGGTAAAGTGATATGATTTTTCTCTTGTTTAAGAAGATACATTTTATATCATACATTAAGATAGAGAGCTTTGCGAGTTCCCTCTTTCCCTCTGTCCACCCTTTGCTTCCGCAAAGCTCTCTCGGAATGCAGACTTGAAGACTTTTCATTACAGGGTGAGTTCTATAGGGTAAAGTGATCTGATTTTTCTCTTGTTTAAGAAGGTAAATTTATTTATTATATTAAATTGTTAAACCAAGATAGAGAGCTTTGCAAGCTCTCTCCATCCACCCTTTGCATCCGAAGTCAGAGCATAATGCATGTAGGATTCAGCCCGGCTAGCTCAGTCGGTAGAGCATGAGACTCTTAATCTCAGGGTCGTGGGTTCGAGCCCCACGTTGGGCGAGATATGTAATTTTATGTCTCCTTTATTGAAAAAAATAAAAAAAAGAAGGAAGGTGCTTACGTTTGGCCTAGGGAATCATAAAAGTCACCATATATTAGAGCAGATTGTATATTTGAAAAACATAGAAGGTGAAGAAACAGGAGTGTAGTTCTTTGGAAAAGTGTGTCAAGCAATTTAATTGTTGTAAGGTCTATTGAGGAATTCTTACAAAACATTTTAGTAGAGGGAGATTTTCAAATCTAACCATAACCCAGTGGACACAACCTAGCAGGGGAACATGTTAACAAAATGCTACCTTAGAATATAAGGAATTAAGTCATATTATTTCCATAAGAGCAATTAAGCCATTGTTTAAGAAGGCAACTTTATATGGTTCAGTGGAGCTAAATCTCACCTTCCAACATAAGCAACTAGGGTCTATGATCTCTTTCACCATCAGGCCAGGAGAAATGAAACAATCCAAAAGGGGTAGGTTTTCAATGCTAATCACATGTTACTGGACACAGTCTAACTGAATACAATCTAAATTAAACCCCACTGTCAGACAAGAGCTACTATGGCCCATCATTTCCTTCACCATTTCTAATTGTTTTACGACTCTAGAAATGCAGACTTGGAGACTTCTCGTTATGATCCAAAAAGGGGAGATTTTCAAATCTTATCACCTGGACAGAAACTAAGGGATTAAAATCAAAACTAGATCTCACTGTGGAACAAGAGCTACTATGGCCCATTATATCCTTCACTGTTTCTGATTGTTTTACGAGTCTAGGAATGCCAACCTGGAGACGTTTCATTACAGGTTGGATTGCTTGAATCTTATAGGGTAAAGTGATATGATTTTTCTCTTGTTTAAGAAGGTAAATTTTATATCATACATTAAGATAGAGAGCTTTGCGAGTTCCCTCTTTCCCTCTGTCCACCTTTTGCTTCCGCAAAGCTCTCTCGGAATGCAGACTTGAAGACTTTTCATTACAGGGTGAATTATACTCTTAATCTCAGGGTCGTGGGTTCGAGACCCACGTTGGGCGAGATGTGTTAACAAATTGCTACCTTAGAATATAAGGAATTAAGTCATATTATTTCCATAAGAGCAATTAAGCCATTGTTTAAGAAGGCAACTTTATATGGTTCAGTGGAGCTAAATCTCACCTTCCAACATAAGCAACTAGGGTCTATGATCTCTTTCACCATCAGGCCAGGAGAAATGAAACAATCCAAAAGGGGTAGGTTTTCAATGCTAATCACATGTTACTGGACACAGTCTAACTGAATACAATCTAAATTAAACCCCACTGTCAGACAAGAGCTACTATGGCCCATCATTTCCTTCACCATTTCTAATTGTTTTACGACTCTAGAAATGCAGACTTGGAGACTTCTCGTTATGATCCAAAAAGGGGAGATTTTCAAATCTTATCACCTGGACAGAAACTAAGGGATTAAAATCAAAACTAGATCTCACTGTGGAACAAGAGCTACTATGGCCCATTATATCCTTCACTGTTTCTGATTGTTTTACGAGTCTAGGAATGCCAACCTGGAGACGTTTCATTACAGGTTGGATTGCTTGAATCTTATAGGGTAAAGTGATATGATTTTTCTCTTGTTTAAGAAGGTAAATTTTATATCATACATTAAGATAGAGAGCTTTGCGAGTTCCCTCTTTCCCTCTGTCCACCCTTTGCTTCCGCAAAGCTCTCTCGGAATGCAGACTTGAAGACTTTTCATTACAGGGTGAATTATACTCTTAATCTCAGGGTCGTGGGTTCGAGACCCACGTTGGGCGAGATGTGTTAACAAATTGCTACCTTAGAATATAAGGAATTAAGTCATATTATTTCCATAAGAGCAATTAAGCCATTGTTTAAGAAGGCAACTTTATATGGTTCAGTGGAGCTAAATCTCACCTTCCAACATAAGCAACTAGGGTCTATGATCTCTTTCACCATCAGGCCAGGAGAAATGAAACAATCCAAAAGGGGTAGGTTTTCAATGCTAATCACATGTTACTGGACACAGTCTAACTGAATACAATCTAAATTAAACCCCACTGTCAGACAAGAGCTACTATGGCCCATCATTTCCTTCACCATTTCTAATTGTTTTACGACTCTAGAAATGCAGACTTGGAGACTTCTCGTTATGATCCAAAAAGGGGAGATTTTCAATTCTTTTTTTTTTTTTTTTTTTTTTAAATTCTTTATTTTGGTTGTGCGTAGAGTAACATATAAAGTCACAGTGCCACAACAGCTGTGCGACTTGGATCAGTAAACAATAAACAGTTGGTAACATTGCGTGGCAGATTTTCAAATCTTATCACCTGGACAGAAACTAAGGGATTAAAATCAAAACTAGATCTCACTGTGGAACAAGAGCTACTATGGCCCATTATATCCTTCACTGTTTCTGATTGTTTTACGAGTCTAGGAATGCCAACCTGGAGACGTTTCATTACAGGTTGGATTGCTTGAATCTTATAGGGTAAAGTGATATGATTTTTCTCTTGTTTAAGAAGATAAATTTTATATCATACATTAAGATAGAGAGCTTTGCGAGTTCCCTCTTTCCCTCTGTCCACCCTTTGCTTCCGCAAAGCTCTCTCGGAATGCAGACTTGAAGACTTTTCATTACAGGGTGAGTTCTATAGGGTAAAGTGATCTGATTTTTCTCTTGTTTAAGAAGGTAAATTTATTTATTATATTAAATAGTTAAACCAAGATAGAGAGCTTTGCAAGCTCTCTCCATCCACCCTTTGCATCCGAAGTCAGAGCATAATGCATGTAGGATTCAGCCCGGCTAGCTCAGTCGGTAGAGCATGAGACTCTTAATCTCAGGGTCGTGGGTTCGAGCCCCACGTTGGGCGAGATATGTAATTTTATGTCTCCTTTATTGAAAAAAATAAAAAAAAAGAAGGAAGGTGCTTACGTTTGGCCTAGGGAATCATAAAAGTCACCATATATTAGAGCAGATTGTATATTTGAAAAACATAGAAGGTGAAGAAACAGGAGTGTAGTTCTTTGGAAAAGTGTGTCAAGCAATTTAATTGTTGTAAGGTCTATTGAGGAATTCTTACAAAACATTTTAGTAGAGGGAGATTTTCAAATCTAACCATAACCCAGTGGACACAACCTAGCAGGGGAACATGTTAACAAAATGCTACCTTAGAATATAAGGAATTAAGTCATATTATTTCCATAAGAGCAATTAAGCCATTGTTTAAGAAGGCAACTTTATATGGTTCAGTGGAGCTAAATCTCACCTTCCAACATAAGCAACTAGGGTCTATGATCTCTTTCACCATCAGGCCAGGAGAAATGAAACAATCCAAAAGGGGTAGGTTTTCAATGCTAATCACATGTTACTGGACACAGTCTAACTGAATACAATCTAAATTAAACCCCACTGTCAGACAAGAGCTACTATGGCCCATCATTTCCTTCACCATTTCTAATTGTTTTACGACTCTAGAAATGCAGACTTGGAGACTTCTCGTTATGATCCAAAAAGGGGAGATTTTCAAATCTTATCACCTGGACAGAAACTAAGGGATTAAAATCAAAACTAGATCTCACTGTGGAACAAGAGCTACTATGGCCCATTATATCCTTCACTGTTTCTGATTGTTTTACGAGTCTAGGAATGCCAACCTGGAGACGTTTCATTACAGGTTGGATTGCTTGAATCTTATAGGGTAAAGTGATATGATTTTTCTCTTGTTTAAGAAGGTAAATTTTATATCATACATTAAGATAGAGAGCTTTGCGAGTTCCCTCTTTCCCTCTGTCCACCTTTTGCTTCCGCAAAGCTCTCTCGGAATGCAGACTTGAAGACTTTTCATTACAGGGTGAATTATACTCTTAATCTCAGGGTCGTGGGTTCGAGACCCACGTTGGGCGAGATGTGTTAACAAATTGCTACCTTAGAATATAAGGAATTAAGTCATATTATTTCCATAAGAGCAATTAAGCCATTGTTTAAGAAGGCAACTTTATATGGTTCAGTGGAGCTAAATCTCACCTTCCAACATAAGCAACTAGGGTCTATGATCTCTTTCACCATCAGGCCAGGAGAAATGAAACAATCCAAAAGGGGTAGGTTTTCAATGCTAATCACATGTTACTGGACACAGTCTAACTGAATACAATCTAAATTAAACCCCACTGTCAGACAAGAGCTACTATGGCCCATCATTTCCTTCACCATTTCTAATTGTTTTACGACTCTAGAAATGCAGACTTGGAGACTTCTCGTTATGATCCAAAAAGGGGAGATTTTCAAATCTTTTTTTTTTTTTTTTTTTAAATTCTTTATTTTGGTTGTGCGTAGAGTAACATATAAAGTCACAGTGCCACAACAGCTGTGCGACTTGGATCAGTAAACAATAAACAGTTGGTAACATTGCGTGGCAGATTTTCAAATCTTATCACCTGGACAGAAACTAAGGGATTAAAATCAAAACTAGATCTCACTGTGGAACAAGAGCTACTATGGCCCATTATATCCTTCACTGTTTCTGATTGTTTTACGAGTCTAGGAATGCCAACCTGGAGACGTTTCATTACAGGTTGGATTGCTTGAATCTTATAGGGTAAAGTGATATGATTTTTCTCTTGTTTAAGAAGATAAATTTTATATCATACATTAAGATAGAGAGCTTTGCGAGTTCCCTCTTTCCCTCTGTCCACCCTTGGCTTCCGCAAAGCTCTCTCGGAATGCAGACTTGAAGACTTTTCATTACAGGGTGAGTTCTATAGGGTAAAGTGATCTGATTTTTCTCTTGTTTAAGAAGGTAAATTTATTTATTATATTAAATAGTTAAACCAAGATAGAGAGCTTTGCAAGCTCTCCCCATCCACCCTTTGCATCCGAAGTCAGAGCATAATGCATGTAGGATTCAGCCCGGCTAGCTCAGTCGGTAGAGCATGAGAATCTTAATCTCAGGGTCGTGGGTTCGAGCCCCACGTTGGGCGAGATATGTAATTTTATGTCTCCTTTATTGAAAAAAATAAAAAAAAGAAGGAAGGTGCTTACGTTTGGCCTAGGGAATCATAAAAGTCACCATATATTAGAGCAGATTGTATATTTGAAAAACATAGAAGGTGAAGAAACAGGAGTGTAGTTCTTTGGAAAAGTGTGTCAAGCAATTTAATTGTTGTAAGGTCTATTGAGGAATTCTTACAAAACATTTTAGTAGAGGGAGATTTTCAAATCTAACCATAACCCAGTGGACACAACCTAGCAGGGGAACATGTTAACAAAATGCTACCTTAGAATATAAGGAATTAAGTCATATTATTTCCATAAGAGCAATTAAGCCATTGTTTAAGAAGGCAACTTTATATGGTTCAGTGGAGCTAAATCTCACCTTCCAACATAAGCAACTAGGGTCTATGATCTCTTTCACCATCAGGCCAGGAGAAATGAAACAATCCAAAAGGGGTAGGTTTTCAATGCTAATCACATGTTACTGGACACAGTCTAACTGAATACAATCTAAATTAAACCCCACTGTCAGACAAGAGCTACTATGGCCCATCATTTCCTTCACCATTTCTAATTGTTTTACGACTCTAGAAATGCAGACTTGGAGACTTCTCGTTATGATCCAAAAAGGGGAGATTTTCAAATCTTATCACCTGGACAGAAACTAAGGGATTAAAATCAAAACTAGATCTCACTGTGGAACAAGAGCTACTATGGCCCATTATATCCTTCACTGTTTCTGATTGTTTTACGAGTCTAGGAATGCCAACCTGGAGACGTTTCATTACAGGTTGGATTGCTTGAATCTTATAGGGTAAAGTGATATGATTTTTCTCTTGTTTAAGAAGGTAAATTTTATATCATACATTAAGATAGAGAGCTTTGCGAGTTCCCTCTTTCCCTCTGTCCACCTTTTGCTTCCGCAAAGCTCTCTCGGAATGCAGACTTGAAGACTTTTCATTACAGGGTGAATTATACTCTTAATCTCAGGGTCGTGGGTTCGAGACCCACGTTGGGCGAGATGTGTTAACAAATTGCTACCTTAGAATATAAGGAATTAAGTCATATTATTTCCATAAGAGCAATTAAGCCATTGTTTAAGAAGGCAACTTTATATGGTTCAGTGGAGCTAAATCTCACCTTCCAACATAAGCAACTAGGGTCTATGATCTCTTTCACCATCAGGCCAGGAGAAATGAAACAATCCAAAAGGGGTAGGTTTTCAATGCTAATCACATGTTACTGGACACAGTCTAACTGAATACAATCTAAATTAAACCCCACTGTCAGACAAGAGCTACTATGGCCCATCATTTCCTTCACCATTTCTAATTGTTTTACGACTCTAGAAATGCAGACTTGGAGACTTCTCGTTATGATCCAAAAAGGGGAGATTTTCAAATCTTTTTTTTTTTTTTTTTTTTTTTAATTCTTTATTTTGGTTGTGCGTAGAGTAACATATAAAGACACAGTGCCACAACAGCTGTGCGACTTGGATCAGTAAACAATAAACAGTTGGTAACATTGCGTGGCAGATTTTCAAATCTTATCACCTGGACAGAAACTAAGGGATTAAAATCAAAACTAGATCTCACTGTGGAACAAGAGCTACTATGGCCCATTATATCCTTCACTGTTTCTGATTGTTTTACGAGTCTAGGAATGCCAACCTGGAGACGTTTCATTACAGGTTGGATTGCTTGAATCTTATAGGGTAAAGTGATATGATTTTTCTCTTGTTTAAGAAGATAAATTTTATATCATACATTAAGATAGAGAGCTTTGCGAGTTCCCTCTTTCCCTCTGTCCACCCTTTGCTTCCGCAAAGCTCTCTCGGAATGCAGACTTGAAGACTTTTCATTACAGGGTGAGTTCTATAGGGTAAAGTGATCTGATTTTTCTCTTGTTTAAGAAGGTAAATTTATTTATTATATTAAATAGTTAAACCAAGATAGAGAGCTTTGCAAGCTCTCTCCATCCACCCTTTGCATCCGAAGTCAGAGCATAATGCATGTAGGATTCAGCCCGGCTAGCTCAGTCGGTAGAGCATGAGACTCTTAATCTCAGGGTCGTGGGTTCGAGCCCCACGTTGGGCGAGATATGTAATTTTATGTCTCCTTTATTGAAAAAAATAAAAAAAAGAAGGAAGGTGCTTACGTTTGGCCTAGGGAATCATAAAAGTCACCATATATTAGAGCAGATTGTATATTTGAAAAACATAGAAGGTGAAGAAACAGGAGTGTAGTTCTTTGGAAAAGTGTGTCAAGCAATTTAATTGTTGTAAGGTCTATTGAGGAATTCTTACAAAACATTTTAGTAGAGGGAGATTTTCAAATCTAACCATAACCCAGTGGACACAACCTAGCAGGGGAACATGTTAACAAAATGCTACCTTAGAATATAAGGAATTAAGTCATATTATTTCCATAAGAGCAATTAAGCCATTGTTTAAGAAGGCAACTTTATATGGTTCAGTGGAGCTAAATCTCACCTTCCAACATAAGCAACTAGGGTCTATGATCTCTTTCACCATCAGGCCAGGAGAAATGAAACAATCCAAAAGGGGTAGGTTTTCAATGCTAATCACATGTTACTGGACACAGTCTAACTGAATACAATCTAAATTAAACCCCACTGTCAGACAAGAGCTACTATGGCCCATCATTTCCTTCACCATTTCTAATTGTTTTACGACTCTAGAAATGCAGACTTGGAGACTTCTCGTTATGATCCAAAAAGGGGAGATTTTCAAATCTTATCACCTGGACAGAAACTAAGGGATTAAAATCAAAACTAGATCTCACTGTGGAACAAGAGCTACTATGGCCCATTATATCCTTCACTGTTTCTGATTGTTTTACGAGTCTAGGAATGCCAACCTGGAGACGTTTCATTACAGGTTGGATTGCTTGAATCTTATAGGGTAAAGTGATATGATTTTTCTCTTGTTTAAGAAGGTAAATTTTATATCATACATTAAGATAGAGAGCTTTGCGAGTTCCCTCTTTCCCTCTGTCCACCTTTTGCTTCCGCAAAGCTCTCTCGGAATGCAGACTTGAAGACTTTTCATTACAGGGTGAATTATACTCTTAATCTCAGGGTCGTGGGTTCGAGACCCACGTTGGGCGAGATGTGTTAACAAATTGCTACCTTAGAATATAAGGAATTAAGTCATATTATTTCCATAAGAGCAATTAAGCCATTGTTTAAGAAGGCAACTTTATATGGTTCAGTGGAGCTAAATCTCACCTTCCAACATAAGCAACTAGGGTCTATGATCTCTTTCACCATCAGGCCAGGAGAAATGAAACAATCCAAAAGGGGTAGGTTTTCAATGCTAATCACATGTTACTGGACACAGTCTAACTGAATACAATCTAAATTAAACCCCACTGTCAGACAAGAGCTACTATGGCCCATCATTTCCTTCACCATTTCTAATTGTTTTACGACTCTAGAAATGCAGACTTGGAGACTTCTCGTTATGATCCAAAAAGGGGAGATTTTCAAATCTTTTTTTTTTTTTTTTTTTAAATTCTTTATTTTGGTTGTGCGTAGAGTAACATATAAAGTCACAGTGCCACAACAGCTGTGCGACTTGGATCAGTAAACAATAAACAGTTGGTAACATTGCGTGGCAGATTTTCAAATCTTATCACCTGGACAGAAACTAAGGGATTAAAATCAAAACTAGATCTCACTGTGGAACAAGAGCTACTATGGCCCATTATATCCTTCACTGTTTCTGATTGTTTTACGAGTCTAGGAATGCCAACCTGGAGACGTTTCATTACAGGTTGGATTGCTTGAATCTTATAGGGTAAAGTGATATGATTTTTCTCTTGTTTAAGAAGATAAATTTTATATCATACATTAAGATAGAGAGCTTTGCGAGTTCCCTCTTTCCCTCTGTCCACCCTTGGCTTCCGCAAAGCTCTCTCGGAATGCAGACTTGAAGACTTTTCATTACAGGGTGAGTTCTATAGGGTAAAGTGATCTGATTTTTCTCTTGTTTAAGAAGGTAAATTTATTTATTATATTAAATAGTTAAACCAAGATAGAGAGCTTTGCAAGCTCTCTCCATCCACCCTTTGCATCCGAAGTCAGAGCATAATGCATGTAGGATTCAGCCCGGCTAGCTCAGTCGGTAGAGCATGAGACTCTTAATCTCAGGGTCGTGGGTTCGAGCCCCACGTTGGGCGAGATATGTAATTTTATGTCTCCTTTATTGAAAAAAATAAAAAAAAGAAGGAAGGTGCTTACGTTTGGCCTAGGGAATCATAAAAGTCACCATATATTAGAGCAGATTGTATATTTGAAAAACATAGAAGGTGAAGAAACAGGAGTGTAGTTCTTTGGAAAAGTGTGTCAAGCAATTTAATTGTTGTAAGGTCTATTGAGGAATTCTTACAAAACATTTTAGTAGAGGGAGATTTTCAAATCTAACCATAACCCAGTGGACACAACCTAGCAGGGGAACATGTTAACAAAATGCTACCTTAGAATATAAGGAATTAAGTCATATTATTTCCATAAGAGCAATTAAGCCATTGTTTAAGAAGGCAACTTTATATGGTTCAGTGGAGCTAAATCTCACCTTCCAACATAAGCAACTAGGGTCTATGATCTCTTTCACCATCAGGCCAGGAGAAATGAAACAATCCAAAAGGGGTAGGTTTTCAATGCTAATCACATGTTACTGGACACAGTCTAACTGAATACAATCTAAATTAAACCCCACTGTCAGACAAGAGCTACTATGGCCCATCATTTCCTTCACCATTTCTAATTGTTTTACGACTCTAGAAATGCAGACTTGGAGACTTCTCGTTATGATCCAAAAAGGGGAGATTTTCAAATCTTATCACCTGGACAGAAACTAAGGGATTAAAATCAAAACTAGATCTCACTGTGGAACAAGAGCTACTATGGCCCATTATATCCTTCACTGTTTCTGATTGTTTTACGAGTCTAGGAATGCCAACCTGGAGACGTTTCATTACAGGTTGGATTGCTTGAATCTTATAGGGTAAAGTGATATGATTTTTCTCTTGTTTAAGAAGGTAAATTTTATATCATACATTAAGATAGAGAGCTTTGCGAGTTCCCTCTTTCCCTCTGTCCACCTTTTGCTTCCGCAAAGCTCTCTCGGAATGCAGACTTGAAGACTTTTCATTACAGGGTGAATTATACTCTTAATCTCAGGGTCGTGGGTTCGAGACCCACGTTGGGCGAGATGTGTTAACAAAATGCTACCTTAGAATATAAGGAATTAAGTCATATTATTTCCATAAGAGCAATGAAGCCATTGTTTAAGAAGGCAACTTTATATGGTTCAGTGGAGCTAAATCTCACCTTCCAACATAAGCAACTAGGGTCTATGATCTCTTTCACCATCAGGCCAGGAGAAATGAAACAATCCAAAAGGGGTAGGTTTTCAATGCTAATCACATGTTACTGGACACAGTCTAACTGAATACAATCTAAATTAAACCCCACTGTCAGACAAGAGCTACTATGGCCCATCATTTCCTTCACCATTTCTAAATGTTTTACGACTCTAGAAATGCAGACTTGGAGACTTCTCGTTATGATACAAAAAGGGGAGATTTTCAAATCTTATCACCTGGACAGAAACTAAGGGATTAAAATCAAAACTAGATCTCACTGTGGAACAAGAGCTACTATGGCCCATTATATCCTTCACTGTTTCTGATTGTTTTACGAGTCTAGGAATGCCAACCTGGAGACGTTTCATTACAGGTTGGATTGCTTGAATCTTATAAAATCATAAAAGTCACCATATATTAGAGCAGATTGTATATTTGAAAAACATAGAAGGTGAAGAAACAGGAGTGTAGTTCTTTGGAAAAGTGTGTCAAGCTATTTAATTGTTGTAAGACGATTGAGGAATTCTTACAAAACATTTTAGTAGAGGGAGATTTTCAAATCTAACCATAAACCAGTGGACACAACCTAGCAGGGGAAAATGTTAACAAAATGCTACCTTAGAATATAAGGAATTAAGTCATATTATTTCCATAAGAGCAATGAAGCCATTGTTTAAGAAGGCAACTTTATATGGTTCAGTGGAGCTAAATCTCACCTTCCAACATAAGCAACTAGGGTCTATGATCTCTTTCACCATCAGGCCAGGAGAAATGAAACAATCCAAAAGGGGTAGGTTTTCAATGCTAATCACATGTTACTGGACACAGTCTAACTGAATACAATCTAAATTAAACCCCACTGTCAGACAAGAGCTACTATGGCCCATCATTTCCTTCACCATTTCTAATTGTTTTACGACTCTAGAAATGCAGACTTGGAGACTTCTCGTTATGATCCAAAAAGGGGAGATTTTCAAATCTTATCACCTGGACAGAAACTAAGGGATTAAAATCAAAACTAGATCTCACTGTGGAACAAGAGCTACTATGGCCCATTATATCCTTCACTGTTTCTGATTGTTTTACGAGTCTAGGAATGCCAACCTGGAGACGTTTCATTACAGGTTGGATTGCTTGAATCTTATAGGGTAAAGTGATATGATTTTTCTCTTGTTTAAGAAGGTAAATTTTATATCATACATTAAGATAGAGAGCTTTGCGAGTTCCCTCTTTCCCTCTGTCCACCCTTTGCTTCCGCAAAGCTCTCTCGGAATGCAGACTTGAAGACTTTTCATTACAGGGTGAATTATACTCTTAATCTCAGGGTCGTGGGTTCGAGCCCCACGTTGGGCGAGATGTGTTAACAAATTGCTACCTTAGAATATAAGGAATTAAGTCATATTATTTCCATAAGAGCAATGAAGCCATTGTTTAAGAAGGCAACTTTATATGGTTCAGTGGAGCTAAATCTCACCTTCCAACATAAGCAACTAGGGTCTATGATCTCTTTCACCATCAGGCCAGGAGAAATGAAACAATCCAAAAGGGGTAGGTTTTCAATGCTAATCACATGTTACTGGACACAGTCTAACTGAATAAAATCTAAATTAAACCCCACTGTTAGACAAGAGCTACTATGGCCCATCATTTCCTTCACCATTTCTAATTGTTTTACGACTCTAGAAATGCAGACTTGGAGACTTCTCGTTATGATCCAAAAAGGGGAGATTTTCAAATCTTATCACCTGGACAGAAACTAAGGGATTAAAATCAAAACTAGATCTCACTGTGGAACAAGAGCTACTATGGCCCATTATATCCTTCACTGTTTCTGATTGTTTTACGAGTCTAGGAATGCCAACCTGGAGACTTTTCATTACAGGGTGGATTGCTTGAATCTTATAAAATCATAAAAGTCACCATATATTAGAGCAGATTGTATATTTGAAAAACATAGAAGGTGAAGAAACAGGAGTGTAGTTCTTTGGAAAAGTGTGTCAAGCTATTTAATTGTTGTAAGACGATTGAGGAATTCTTACAAAACATTTTAGTAGAGGGAGATTTTCAAATCTAACCATAAACCAGTGGACACAACCTAGCAGGGGAAAATGTTAACAAAATGCTACCTTAGAATATAAGGAATTAAGTCATATTATTTCCATAAGAGCAATGAAGCCATTGTTTAAGAAGGCAACTTTATATGGTTCAGTGGAGCTAAATCTCACCTTCCGACATAAGCAACTAGGGTCTATGATCTCTTTCACCATCAGGCCAGGAGAAATGAAACAATGCAAAAGGGGTAGGTTTTCAATGCTAATCACATGTTACTGGACACAGTCTAACTAAATAAAATCTAAATTAAACCCCACTGTCAGACAAGAGCTACTATGGCCCCTCATTTCCTTCACCATTTCTAATTGTTTTACGACTCTAGAAATGCAGACTTGGAGACTTCTCGTTATGATCCAAAAAGGGGAGATTTTCAAATCTTATCACCAGGACAGAAACTAAGGGATTAAAATCAAAACTAGATCTCACTGTGGAACAAGAGCTACTATGGCCCTTTATATCCTTCACTGTTTCTGATTGTTTTACGAGTCTAGGAATGCCAACCTGGAGACTTTTCATTACAGGGTGGATTACTTGAATCTTATAAAATCATAAAAGTCACCATATATTAGAGCAGATTGTATATTTGAAAAACATAGAAGGTGAAGAAACAGGAGTGTAGTTCTTTGGAAAAGTGTGTCAAGCTATTTAATTGTTGTAAGACGATTGAGGAATTCTTACAAAACATTTTAGTAGAGGGAGATTTTCAAATCTAACCATAAACCAGTGGACACAACCTAGCAGGGGAAAATGTTAACAAAATGCTACCTTAGAATATAAGGAATTAAGTCATATTATTTCCATAAGAGCAATGAAGCCATTGTTTAAGAAGGCAACTTTATATGGTTCAGTGGAGCTAAATCTCACCTTCCAACATAAGCAACTAGGGTCTATGATCTCTTTCACCATCAGGCCAGGAGAAATGAAACAATGCAAAAGGGGTAGGTTTTCAATGCTAATCACATGTTACTGGACACAGTCTAACTGAATAAAATCTAAATTAAACCCCACTGTCAGACAAGAGCTACTATGGCCCCTCATTTCCTTCACCATTTCTAATTGTTTTACGACTCTAGAATTGCAGACTTGGAGACTTCTCGTTATGATCCAAAAAGGGGAGATTTTCAAATCTTATCACCAGGACAGAAACTAAGGGATTAAAATCAAAACTAGATCTCACTGTGGAACAAGAGCTACTATGGCCCATTATATCCTTCACTGTTTCTGATTGTTTTACGAATCTAGGAATGCCAACCTGGAGACTTTTCATTACAGGGTGGATTGCTTGAATCTTATACAATCATAAAAGTCACCATATATTAGAGCAGATTGTATATTTGAAAAACATAGAAGGTGAAGAAACAGGAGTGTAGTTCTTTGGAAAAGTGTGTCAAGCAATTTAATTGTTGTAAGACGATTGAGGAATTCTTACAAAACATTTTAGAAGAGGGAGATTTTCAAATCTAACCATAAACCAGTGGACACAACCTAGCAGGGGAAAATGTTAACAAAATGCTACCTTAGAATATAAGGAATTAAGTCATATTATTTCCATAAGAGTAATGAAGCCATTGTTTAAGAAGGCAACTTTATATGGTTCAGTGGAGCTAAATCTCACCTTCCAACATAAGCAACTCGGGTCTATGATCTCTTTCACCATCAGGCCAGGAGAAATGAAACAATGCAAAAGGGGTAGGTTTTCAATGCTAATCACATGTTACTGGACACAGTCTAACTGAATAAAATCTAAATTAAACCCCACTGTCAGACAAGAGCTACTATGGCCCCTCATTTCCTTCACCATTTCTAATTGTTTTACGACTCTAGAAATGCAGACTTGGAGACTTCTCGTTATGATCCAAAAAGGGGAGATTTTCAAATCTTATCACCAGGACATAAACTAAGGGATTAAAGTCAAAACTAGATCTCACTGTGGAACAAGAGCTACTATGGCCCATTATATCCTTCACTGTTTCTGATTGTTTTACGAGTCTAGGAATGCCAACCTGGAGACTTTTCATAACAGGGTGGATTGCTTGAATCTTATAAAATCATAAAAGTCACCATATATTAGAGCAGATTGTATATTTGAAAAACATAGAAGGTGAAGAAACAGGATTGTAGTTCTTTGGAAAAGTGTGTCAAGCTATTTAATTGTTGTAAGACGATTGAGGAATTCTTACAAAACATTTTAGTAGAGGGAGATTTTCAAATCTAACCATAAACCAGTGGACACAACCTAGCAGGGGAAAATGTTAACAAAATGCTACCTTAGAATATAAGGAATTAAGTCATATTATTTCCATAAGAGCAATGAAGCCATTGTTTAAGAAGGCAACTTTATATGGTTCAGTGGAGCTAAATCTCACCTTCCAACATAAGCAACTAGGGTCTATGATCTCTTTCACCATCAGGCCAGGAGAAATGAAACAATCCAAAAGGGGTAGGTTTTCAATGCTAATCACATGTTACTGGACACAGTCTAGCTGAATAAAATCTAAATTAAACCCCACTGTCAGACAAGAGCCACTATGGCCCATCATTTCCTTCACCATTTCTAATTGTTTTACGACTCTAGAAATGCAGACTTGGAGACTTCTCGTTATGATCCAAAAAGGGGAGATTTTCAAATCTTATCACCAGGACAGAAACTAAGGGATTAAAATCAAAACTAGATCTCACTGTGGAACAAGAGCTACTATGGCCCATTATATCCTTCACTGTTTCTGATTGTTTTCCGAGTCTAGGAATGCCAACCTGGAGACTTTTCATAACAGGGTGGATTGCTTGAATCTTATAAAATCATAAAAGTCACCATATATTAGAGCAGATTGTTTATTTGAAAAACATAGAAGGTGAAGAAACAGGAGTGTAGTTCTTTGGAAAAGTGTGTCAAGCTATTTAATTGTTGTAAGACGATTGAGGAATTCTTACAAAACATTTTAGTAGAGGGAGATTTTCAAATCTAACCATAAACCAGTGGACACAACCTAGCAGGGGAAAATGTTAACAAAATGCTACCTTAGAATATAAGGAATTAAGTCATATTATTTCCATAAGAGCAATGAAGCCATTGTTTAAGAAGGCAACTTTATATGGTTCAGTGGAGCTAAATCTCACCTTCCAACATAAGCAACTAGGGTCTATGATCTCTTTCACCATCAGGCCAGGAGAAATGAAACAATCCAAAAGGGGTAGGTTTTCAATGCTAATCACATGTTACTGGACACAGTCTAACTGAATGCAATCTAAATTAAACCCCACTGTCAGACAAGAGCTACTATGGCCCATCATTTCCTTCACCATTTCTAAATGTTTTACGACTCTAGAAATGCAGACTTGGAGACTTCTCGTTATGATCCAAAAAGGGGAGATTTTCAAATCTTATCACCTGGACAGAAACTAAGGGATTAAAATCAAAACTAGATCTCACTGTGGAACAAGAGCTACTATGGCCCATTATATCCTTCACTGTTTCTGATTGTTTTACGAGTCTAGGAATGCCAACCTGGAGACGTTTCATTACAGGTTGGATTGCTTGAATCTTATAAAATCATAAAAGTCACCATATATTAGAGCAGATTGTATATTTGAAAAACATAGAAGGTGAAGAAACAGGAGTGTAGTTCTTTGGAAAAGTGTGTCAAGCTATTTAATTGTTGTAAGACGATTGAGGAATTCTTACAAAACATTTTAGTAGAGGGAGATTTTCAAATCTAACCATAAACCAGTGGACACAACCTAGCAGGGGAAAATGTTAACAAAATGCTACCTTAGAATATAAGGAATTAAGTCATATTATTTCCATAAGAGCAATGAAGCCATTGTTTAAGAAGGCAACTTTATATGGTTCAGTGGAGCTAAATCTCACCTTCCGACATAAGCAACTAGGGTCTATGATCTCTTTCACCATCAGGCCAGGAGAAATGAAACAATCCAAAAGGGGTAGGTTTTCAATGCTAATCACATGTTACTGGACACAGTCTAACTGAATACAATCTAAATTAAACCCCACTGTCAGACAAGAGCTACTATGGCCCATCATTTCCTTCACCATTTCTAATTGTTTTACGACTCTAGAAATGCAGACTTGGAGACTTCTCGTTATGATCCAAAAAGGGGAGATTTTCAAATCTTATCACCTGGACAGAAACTAAGGGATTAAAATCAAAACTAGATCTCACTGTGGAACAAGAGCTACTATGGCCCATTATATCCTTCACTGTTTCTGATTGTTTTACGAGTCTAGGAATGCCAACCTGGAGACGTTTCATTACAGGTTGGATTGCTTGAATCTTATAGGGTAAAGTGATATGATTTTTCTCTTGTTTAAGAAGATAAATTTTATATCATACATTAAGATAGAGAGCTTTGCGAGTTCCCTCTTTTCCTCTGTCCACCCTTTGCTTCCGCAAAGCTCTCTCGGAATGCAGACTTGAAGACTTTTCATTACAGGGTGAGTTCTATAGGGTAAAGTGATCTGATTTTTCTCTTGTTTAAGAAGGTAAATTTATTTATTATATTAAATAGTTAAACCAAGATAGAGAGCTTTGCAAGCTCTCTCCATCCACCCTTTGCATCCGAAGTCAGAGCATAATGCATGTAGGATTCAGCCCGGCTAGCTCAGTCGGTAGAGCATGAGACTCTTAATCTCAGGGTCGTGGGTTCGAGCCCCACGTTGGGCGAGATATGTAATTTTATGTCTCCTTTATTGAAAAAAATAAAAAAAAGAAGGAAGGTGCTTACGTTTGGCCTAGGGAATCATAAAAGTCACCATATATTAGAGCAGATTGTATATTTGAAAAACATAGAAGGTGAAGAAACAGGAGTGTAGTTCTTTGGAAAAGTGTGTCAAGCAATTTAATTGTTGTAAGGTCTATTGAGGAATTCTTACAAAACATTTTAGTAGAGGGAGATTTTCAAATCTAACCATAACCCAGTGGACACAACCTAGCAGGGGAACATGTTAACAAAATGCTACCTTAGAATATAAGGAATTAAGTCATATTATTTCCATAAGAGCAATTAAGCCATTGTTTAAGAAGGCAACTTTATATGGTTCAGTGGAGCTAAATCTCACCTTCCAACATAAGCAACTAGGGTCTATGATCTCTTTCACCATCAGGCCAGGAGAAATGAAACAATCCAAAAGGGGTAGGTTTTCAATGCTAATCACATGTTACTGGACACAGTCTAACTGAATACAATCTAAATTAAACCCCACTGTCAGACAAGAGCTACTATGGCCCATCATTTCCTTCACCATTTCTAATTGTTTTACGACTCTAGAAATGCAGACTTGGAGACTTCTCGTTATGATCCAAAAAGGGGAGATTTTCAAATCTTATCACCTGGACAGAAACTAAGGGATTAAAATCAAAACTAGATCTCACTGTGGAACAAGAGCTACTATGGCCCATTATATCCTTCACTGTTTCTGATTGTTTTACGAGTCTAGGAATGCCAACCTGGAGACGTTTCATTACAGGTTGGATTGCTTGAATCTTATAGGGTAAAGTGATATGATTTTTCTCTTGTTTAAGAAGGTAAATTTTATATCATACATTAAGATAGAGAGCTTTGCGGGTTCCCTCTTTCCCTCTGTCCACCTTTTGCTTCCGCAAAGCTCTCTCGGAATGCAGACTTGAAGACTTTTCATTACAGGGTGAATTATACTCTTAATCTCAGGGTCGTGGGTTCGAGACCCACGTTGGGCGAGATGTGTTAACAAATTGCTACCTTAGAATATAAGGAATTAAGTCATATTATTTCCATAAGAGCAATTAAGCCATTGTTTAAGAAGGCAACTTTATATGGTTCAGTGGAGCTAAATCTCACCTTCCAACATAAGCAACTAGGGTCTATGATCTCTTTCACCATCAGGGCAGGAGAAATGAAACAATCCAAAAGGGGTAGGTTTTCAATGCTAATCACATGTTACTGGACACAGTCTAACTGAATACAATCTAAATTAAACCCCACTGTCAGACAAGAGCTACTATGGCCCATCATTTCCTTCACCATTTCTAATTGTTTTACGACTCTAGAAATGCAGACTTGGAGACTTCTCGTTATGATCCAAAAAGGGGAGATTTTCAAATCTTTTTTTTTTTTTTTTAAATTCTTTATTTTGGTTGTGCGTAGAGTAACATATAAAGTCACAGTGCCACAACAGCTGTGCGACTTGGATCAGTAAACAATAAACCGTTGGTAACATTGCGTGGCAGATTTTCAAATCTTATCACCTGGACAGAAACTAAGGGATTAAAATCAAAACTAGATCTCACTGTGGAACAAGAGCTACTATGGCCCATTATATCCTTCACTGTTTCTGATTGTTTTACGAGTCTAGGAATGCCAACCTGGAGACGTTTCATTACAGGTTGGATTGCTTGAATCTTATAGGGTAAAGTGATATGATTTTTCTCTTGTTTAAGAAGATAAATTTTATATCATACATTAAGATAGAGAGCTTTGCGAGTTCCCTCTTTCCCTCTGTCCACCCTTTGCTTCCGCAAAGCTCTCTCGGAATGCAGACTTGAAGACTTTTCATTACAGGGTGAGTTCTATAGGGTAAAGTGATCTGATTTTTCTCTTGTTTAAGAAGGTAAATTTATTTATTATATTAAATAGTTAAACCAAGATAGAGAGCTTTGCAAGCTCTCTCCATCCACCCTTTGCATCCGAAGTCAGAGCATAATGCATGTAGGATTCAGCCCGGCTAGCTCAGTCGGTAGAGCATGAGACTCTTAATCTCAGGGTCGTGGGTTCGAGCCCCACGTTGGGTGAGATATGTAATTTTATGTCTCCTTTATTGAAAAAAATAAAAAAAAGAAGGAAGGTGCTTACGTTTGGCCTAGGGAATCATAAAAGTCAACATATATTAGAGCAGATTGTATATTTGAAAAACATAGAAGGTGAAGAAACAGGAGTGTAGTTCTTTGGAAAAGTGTGTCAAGCAATTTAATTGTTGTAAGGTCTATTGAGGAATTCTTACAAAACATTTTAGTAGAGGGAGATTTTCAAATCTAACCATAACCCAGTGGACACAACCTAGCAGGGGAACATGTTAACAAAATGCTACCTTAGAATATAAGGAATTAAGTCATATTATTTCCATAAGAGCAATTAAGCCATTGTTTAAGAAGGCAACTTTATATGGTTCAGTGGAGCTAAATCTCACCTTCCAACATAAGCAACTAGGGTCTATGATCTCTTTCACCATCAGGCCAGGAGAAATGAAACAATCCAAAAGGGGTAGGTTTTCAATGCTAATCACATGTTACTGGACACAGTCTAACTGAATACAATCTAAATTAAACCCCACTGTCAGACAAGAGCTACTATGGCCCATCATTTCCTTCACCATTTCTAATTGTTTTACGACTCTAGAAATGCAGACTTGGAGACTTCTCGTTATGATCCAAAAAGGGGAGATTTTCAAATCTTATCACCTGGACAGAAACTAAGGGATTAAAATCAAAACTAGATCTCACTGTGGAACAAGAGCTACTATGGCCCATTATATCCTTCACTGTTTCTGATTGTTTTACGAGTCTAGGAATGCCAACCTGGAGACGTTTCATTACAGGTTGGATTGCTTGAATCTTATAGGGTAAAGTGATATGATTTTTCTCTTGTTTAAGAAGGTAAATTTTATATCATACATTAAGATAGAGAGCTTTGCGAGTTCCCTCTTTCCCTCTGTCCACCTTTTGCTTCCGCAAAGCTCTCTCGGAATGCAGACTTGAAGACTTTTCATTACAGGGTGAATTATACTCTTAATCTCAGGGTCGTGGGTTCGAGACCCACGTTGGGCGAGATGTGTTAACAAATTGCTACCTTAGAATATAAGGAATTAAGTCATATTATTTCCATAAGAGCAATTAAGCCATTGTTTAAGAAGGCAACTTTATATGGTTCAGTGGAGCTAAATCTCACCTTCCAACATAAGCAACTAGGGTCTATGATCTCTTTCACCATCAGGCCAGGAGAAATGAAACAATCCAAAAGGGGTAGGTTTTCAATGCTAATCACATGTTACTGGACACAGTCTAACTGAATACAATCTAAATTAAACCCCACTGTCAGACAAGAGCTACTATGGCCCATCATTTCCTTCACCATTTCTAATTGTTTTACGACTCTAGAAATGCAGACTTGGAGACTTCTCGTTATGATCCAAAAAGGGGAGATTTTCAATTCTTTTTTTTTTTTTTTTTTTTTAAATTCTTTATTTTGGTTGTGCGTAGAGTAACATATAAAGTCACAGTGCCACAACAGCTGTGCGACTTGGATCAGTAAACAATAAACAGTTGGTAACATTGCGTGGCAGATTTTCAAATCTTATCACCTGGACAGAAACTAAGGGATTAAAATCAAAACTAGATCTCACTGTGGAACAAGAGCTACTATGGCCCATTATATCCTTCACTGTTTCTGATTGTTTTACGAGTCTAGGAATGCCAACCTGGAGACGTTTCATTACAGGTTGGATTGCTTGAATCTTATAGGGTAAAGTGATATGATTTTTCTCTTGTTTAAGAAGATAAATTTTATATCATACATTAAGATAGAGAGCTTTGCGAGTTCCCTCTTTCCCTCTGTCCACCCTTTGCTTCCGCAAAGCTCTCTCGGAATGCAGACTTGAAGACTTTTCATTACAGGGTGAGTTCTATAGGGTAAAGTGATCTGATTTTTCTCTTGTTTAAGAAGGTAAATTTATTTATTATATTAAATAGTTAAACCAAGATAGAGAGCTTTGCAAGCTCTCTCCATCCACCCTTTGCATCCGAAGTCAGAGCATAATGCATGTAGGATTCAGCCCGGCTAGCTCAGTCGGTAGAGCATAAGACTCTTAATCTCAGGGTCGTGGGTTCGAGCCCCACGTTGGGCGAGATATGTAATTTTATGTCTCCTTTATTGAAAAAAATAAAAAAAAGAAGGAAGGTGCTTACGTTTGGCCTAGGGAATCATAAAAGTCACCATATATTAGAGCAGATTGTATATTTGAAAAACATAGAAGGTGAAGAAACAGGAGTGTAGTTCTTTGGAAAAGTGTGTCAAGCAATTTAATTGTTGTAAGGTCTATTGAGGAATTCTTACAAAACATTTTAGTAGAGGGAGATTTTCAAATCTAACCATAACCCAGTGGACACAACCTAGCAGGGGAACATGTTAACAAAATGCTACCTTAGAATATAAGGAATTAAGTCATATTATTTCCATAAGAGCAATTAAGCCATTGTTTAAGAAGGCAACTTTATATGGTTCAGTGGAGCTAAATCTCACCTTCCAACATAAGCAACTAGGGTCTATGATCTCTTTCACCATCAGGCCAGGAGAAATGAAACAATCCAAAAGGGGTAGGTTTTCAATGCTAATCACATGTTACTGGACACAGTCTAACTGAATACAATCTAAATTAAACCCCACTGTCAGACAAGAGCTACTATGGCCCATCATTTCCTTCACCATTTCTAATTGTTTTACGACTCTAGAAATGCAGACTTGGAGACTTCTCGTTATGATCCAAAAAGGGGAGATTTTCAAATCTTATCACCTGGACAGAAACTAAGGGATTAAAATCAAAACTAGATCTCACTGTGGAACAAGAGCTACTATGGCCCATTATATCCTTCACTGTTTCTGATTGTTTTACGAGTCTAGGAATGCCAACCTGGAGACGTTTCATTACAGGTTGGATTGCTTGAATCTTATAGGGTAAAGTGATATGATTTTTCTCTTGTTTAAGAAGGTAAATTTTATATCATACATTAAGATAGAGAGCTTTGCGAGTTCCCTCTTTCCCTCTGTCCACCCTTTGCTTCCGCAAAGCTCTCTCGGAATGCAGACTTGAAGACTTTTCATTACAGGGTGAATTATACTCTTAATCTCAGGGTCGTGGGTTCGAGACCCACGTTGGGCGAGATGTGTTAACAAATTGCTACCTTAGAATATAAGGAATTAAGTCATATTATTTCCATAAGAGCAATTAAGCCATTGTTTAAGAAGGCAACTTTATATGGTTCAGTGGAGCTAAATCTCACCTTCCAACATAAGCAACTAGGGTCTATGATCTCTTTCACCATCAGGCCAGGAGAAATGAAACAATCCAAAAGGGGTAGGTTTTCAATGCTAATCACATGTTACTGGACACAGTCTAACTGAATACAATCTAAATTAAACCCCACTGTCAGACAAGAGCTACTATGGCCCATCATTTCCTTCACCATTTCTAATTGTTTTACGACTCTAGAAATGCAGACTTGGAGACTTCTCGTTATGATCCAAAAAGGGGAGATTTTCAATTCTTTTTTTTTTTTTTTTTTTTTTAAATTCTTTATTTTGGTTGTGCGTAGAGTAACATATAAAGTCACAGTGCCACAACAGCTGTGCGACTTGGATCAGTAAACAATAAACAGTTGGTAACATTGCGTGGCAGATTTTCAAATCTTATCACCTGGACAGAAACTAAGGGATTAAAATCAAAACTAGATCTCACTGTGGAACAAGAGCTACTATGGCCCATTATATCCTTCACTGTTTCTGATTGTTTTACGAGTCTAGGAATGCCAACCTGGAGACGTTTCATTACAGGTTGGATTGCTTGAATCTTATAGGGTAAAGTGATATGATTTTTCTCTTGTTTAAGAAGATAAATTTTATATCATACATTAAGATAGAGAGCTTTGCGAGTTCCCTCTTTCCCTCTGTCCACCCTTTGCTTCCGCAAAGCTCTCTCGGAATGCAGACTTGAAGACTTTTCATTACAGGGTGAGTTCTATAGGGTAAAGTGATCTGATTTTTCTCTTGTTTAAGAAGGTAAATTTATTTATTATATTAAATAGTTAAACCAAGATAGAGAGCTTTGCAAGCTCTCTCCATCCACCCTTTGCATCCGAAGTCAGAGCATAATGCATGTAGGATTCAGCCCGGCTAGCTCAGTCGGTAGAGCATGAGACTCTTAATCTCAGGGTCGTGGGTTCGAGCCCCACGTTGGGCGAGATATGTAATTTTATGTCTCCTTTATTGAAAAAAATAAAAAAAAGAAGGAAGGTGCTTACGTTTGGCCTAGGGAATCATAAAAGTCACCATATATTAGAGCAGATTGTATATTTGAAAAACATAGAAGGTGAAGAAACAGGAGTGTAGTTCTTTGGAAAAGTGTGTCAAGCAATTTAATTGTTGTAAGGTCTATTGAGGAATTCTTACAAAACATTTTAGTAGAGGGAGATTTTCAAATCTAACCATAACCCAGTGGACACAACCTAGCAGGGGAACATGTTAACAAAATGCTACCTTAGAATATAAGGAATTAAGTCATATTATTTCCATAAGAGCAATTAAGCCATTGTTTAAGAAGGCAACTTTATATGGTTCAGTGGAGCTAAATCTCACCTTCCAACATAAGCAACTAGGGTCTATGATCTCTTTCACCATCAGGCCAGGAGAAATGAAACAATCCAAAAGGGGTAGGTTTTCAATGCTAATCACATGTTACTGGACACAGTCTAACTGAATACAATCTAAATTAAACCCCACTGTCAGACAAGAGCTACTATGGCCCATCATTTCCTTCACCATTTCTAATTGTTTTACGACTCTAGAAATGCAGACTTGGAGACTTCTCGTTATGATCCAAAAAGGGGAGATTTTCAAATCTTATCACCTGGACAGAAACTAAGGGATTAAAATCAAAACTAGATCTCACTGTGGAACAAGAGCTACTATGGCCCATTATATCCTTCACTGTTTCTGATTGTTTTACGAGTCTAGGAATGCCAACCTGGAGACGTTTCATTACAGGTTGGATTGCTTGAATCTTATAGGGTAAAGTGATATGATTTTTCTCTTGTTTAAGAAGGTAAATTTTATATCATACATTAAGATAGAGAGCTTTGCGAGTTCCCTCTTTCCCTCTGTCCACCTTTTGCTTCCGCAAAGCTCTCTCGGAATGCAGACTTGAAGACTTTTCATTACAGGGTGAATTATACTCTTAATCTCAGGGTCGTGGGTTCGAGACCCACGTTGGGCGAGATGTGTTAACAAATTGCTACCTTAGAATATAAGGAATTAAGTCATATTATTTCCATAAGAGCAATTAAGCCATTGTTTAAGAAGGCAACTTTATATGGTTCAGTGGAGCTAAATCTCACCTTCCAACATAAGCAACTAGGGTCTATGATCTCTTTCACCATCAGGCCAGGAGAAATGAAACAATCCAAAAGGGGTAGGTTTTCAATGCTAATCACATGTTACTGGACACAGTCTAACTGAATACAATCTAAATTAAACCCCACTGTCAGACAAGAGCTACTATGGCCCATCATTTCCTTCACCATTTCTAATTGTTTTACGACTCTAGAAATGCAGACTTGGAGACTTCTCGTTATGATCCAAAAAGGGGAGATTTTCAATTCTTTTTTTTTTTTTTTTTTTTTTAAATTCTTTATTTTGGTTGTGCGTAGAGTAACATATAAAGTCACAGTGCCACAACAGCTGTGCGACTTGGATCAGTAAACAATAAACAGTTGGTAACATTGCGTGGCAGATTTTCAAATCTTATCACCTGGACAGAAACTAAGGGATTAAAATCAAAACTAGATCTCACTGTGGAACAAGAGCTACTATGGCCCATTATATCCTTCACTGTTTCTGATTGTTTTACGAGTCTAGGAATGCCAACCTGGAGACGTTTCATTACAGGTTGGATTGCTTGAATCTTATAGGGTAAAGTGATATGATTTTTCTCTTGTTTAAGAAGATAAATTTTATATCATACATTAAGATAGAGAGCTTTGCGAGTTCCCTCTTTCCCTCTGTCCACCCTTTGCTTCCGCAAAGCTCTCTCGGAATGCAGACTTGAAGACTTTTCATTACAGGGTGAGTTCTATAGGGTAAAGTGATCTGATTTTTCTCTTGTTTAAGAAGGTAAATTTATTTATTATATTAAATAGTTAAACCAAGATAGAGAGCTTTGCAAGCTCTCTCCATCCACCCTTTGCATCCGAAGTCAGAGCATAATGCATGTAGGATTCAGCCCGGCTAGCTCAGTCGGTAGAGCATGAGACTCTTAATCTCAGGGTCGTGGGTTCGAGCCCCACGTTGGGCGAGATATGTAATTTTATGTCTCCTTTATTGAAAAAAATAAAAAAAAGAAGGAAGGTGCTTACGTTTGGCCTAGGGAATCATAAAAGTCACCATATATTAGAGCAGATTGTATATTTGAAAAACATAGAAGGTGAAGAAACAGGAGTGTAGTTCTTTGGAAAAGTGTGTCAAGCAATTTAATTGTTGTAAGGTCTATTGAGGAATTCTTACAAAACATTTTAGTAGAGGGAGATTTTCAAATCTAACCATAACCCAGTGGACACAACCTAGCAGGGGAACATGTTAACAAAATGCTACCTTAGAATATAAGGAATTAAGTCATATTATTTCCATAAGAGCAATTAAGCCATTGTTTAAGAAGGCAACTTTATATGGTTCAGTGGAGCTAAATCTCACCTTCCAACATAAGCAACTAGGGTCTATGATCTCTTTCACCATCAGGCCAGGAGAAATGAAACAATCCAAAAGGGGTAGGTTTTCAATGCTAATCACATGTTACTGGACACAGTCTAACTGAATACAATCTAAATTAAACCCCACTGTCAGACAAGAGCTACTATGGCCCATCATTTCCTTCACCATTTCTAATTGTTTTACGACTCTAGAAATGCAGACTTGGAGACTTCTCGTTATGATCCAAAAAGGGGAGATTTTCAAATCTTATCACCTGGACAGAAACTAAGGGATTAAAATCAAAACTAGATCTCACTGTGGAACAAGAGCTACTATGGCCCATTATATCCTTCACTGTTTCTGATTGTTTTACGAGTCTAGGAATGCCAACCTGGAGACGTTTCATTACAGGTTGGATTGCTTGAATCTTATAGGGTAAAGTGATATGATTTTTCTCTTGTTTAAGAAGGTAAATTTTATATCATACATTAAGATAGAGAGCTTTGCGAGTTCCCTCTTTCCCTCTGTCCACCTTTTGCTTCCGCAAAGCTCTCTCGGAATGCAGACTTGAAGACTTTTCATTACAGGGTGAATTATACTCTTAATCTCAGGGTCGTGGGTTCGAGACCCACGTTGGGCGAGATGTGTTAACAAATTGCTACCTTAGAATATAAGGAATTAAGTCATATTATTTCCATAAGAGCAATTAAGCCATTGTTTAAGAAGGCAACTTTATATGGTTCAGTGGAGCTAAATCTCACCTTCCAACATAAGCAACTAGGGTCTATGATCTCTTTCACCATCAGGCCAGGAGAAATGAAACAATCCAAAAGGGGTAGGTTTTCAATGCTAATCACATGTTACTGGACACAGTCTAACTGAATACAATCTAAATTAAACCCCACTGTCAGACAAGAGCTACTATGGCCCATCATTTCCTTCACCATTTCTAATTGTTTTACGACTCTAGAAATGCAGACTTGGAGACTTCTCGTTATGATCCAAAAAGGGGAGATTTTCAATTCTTTTTTTTTTTTTTTTTTTTTTAAATTCTTTATTTTGGTTGTGCGTAGAGTAACATATAAAGTCACAGTGCCACAACAGCTGTGCGACTTGGATCAGTAAACAATAAACAGTTGGTAACATTGCGTGGCAGATTTTCAAATCTTATCACCTGGACAGAAACTAAGGGATTAAAATCAAAACTAGATCTCACTGTGGAACAAGAGCTACTATGGCCCATTATATCCTTCACTGTTTCTGATTGTTTTACGAGTCTAGGAATGCCAACCTGGAGACGTTTCATTACAGGTTGGATTGCTTGAATCTTATAGGGTAAAGTGATATGATTTTTCTCTTGTTTAAGAAGATAAATTTTATATCATACATTAAGATAGAGAGCTTTGCGAGTTCCCTCTTTCCCTCTGTCCACCCTTTGCTTCCGCAAAGCTCTCTCGGAATGCAGACTTGAAGACTTTTCATTACAGGGTGAGTTCTATAGGGTAAAGTGATCTGATTTTTCTCTTGTTTAACCCCTTAAGGACCAAACTTCTGGAATAAAAGGGAATCACGACGTGTCTCACACGTCATGTGTCCTTAAGGGGTTAAGAAGGTAAATTTATTTATTATATTAAATAGTTAAACCAAGATAGAGAGCTTTGCAAGCTCTCTCCATCCACCCTTTGCATCCGAAGTCAGAGCATAATGCATGTAGGATTCAGCCCGGCTAGCTCAGTCGGTAGAGCATGAGACTCTTAATCTCAGGGTCGTGGGTTCGAGCCCCACGTTGGGCGAGATATGTAATTTTATGTCTCCTTTATTGAAAAAAATAAAAAAAAGAAGGAAGGTGCTTACGTTTGGCCTAGGGAATCATAAAAGTCACCATATATTAGAGCAGATTGTATATTTGAAAAACATAGAAGGTGAAGAAACAGGAGTGTAGTTCTTTGGAAAAGTGTGTCAAGCAATTTAATTGTTGTAAGGTCTATTGAGGAATTCTTACAAAACATTTTAGTAGAGGGAGATTTTCAAATCTAACCATAACCCAGTGGACACAACCTAGCAGGGGAACATGTTAACAAAATGCTACCTTAGAATATAAGGAATTAAGTCATATTATTTCCATAAGAGCAATTAAGCCATTGTTTAAGAAGGCAACTTTATATGGTTCAGTGGAGCTAAATCTCACCTTCCAACATAAGCAACTAGGGTCTATGATCTCTTTCACCATCAGGCCAGGAGAAATGAAACAATCCAAAAGGGGTAGGTTTTCAATGCTAATCACATGTTACTGGACACAGTCTAACTGAATACAATCTAAATTAAACCCCACTGTCAGACAAGAGCTACTATGGCCCATCATTTCCTTCACCATTTCTAATTGTTTTACGACTCTAGAAATGCAGACTTGGAGACTTCTCGTTATGATCCAAAAAGGGGAGATTTTCAAATCTTATCACCTGGACAGAAACTAAGGGATTAAAATCAAAACTAGATCTCACTGTGGAACAAGAGCTACTATGGCCCATTATATCCTTCACTGTTTCTGATTGTTTTACGAGTCTAGGAATGCCAACCTGGAGACGTTTCATTACAGGTTGGATTGCTTGAATCTTATAGGGTAAAGTGATATGATTTTTCTCTTGTTTAAGAAGATAAATTTTATATCATACATTAAGATAGAGAGCTTTGCGAGTTCCCTCTTTCCCTCTGTCCACCCTTTGCTTCCGCAAAGCTCTCTCGGAATGCAGACTTGAAGACTTTTCATTACAGGGTGAGTTCTATAGGGTAAAGTGATCTGATTTTTCTCTTGTTTAAGAAGGTAAATTTATTTATTATATTAAATAGTTAAACCAAGATAGAGAGCTTTGCAAGCTCTCTCCATCCACCCTTTGCATCCGAAGTCAGAGCATAATGCATGTA
This sequence comes from Pelobates fuscus, assembly GCF_036172605.1. NCBI lineage: Eukaryota > Metazoa > Chordata > Amphibia > Anura > Pelobatidae > Pelobates > Pelobates fuscus. The sequence continues at coordinate 65,272,961 of NC_086318.1, forward strand.
GGATTCAGCCCGGCTAGCTCAGTCGGTAGAGCATGAGACTCTTAATCTCAGGGTCGTGGGTTCGAGCCCCACGTTGGGCGAGATATGTAATTTTATGTCTCCTTTATTGAAAAAAATAAAAAAAAAGAAGGAAGGTGCTTACGTTTGGCCTAGGGAATCATAAAAGTCACCATATATTAGAGCAGATTGTATATTTGAAAAACATAGAAGGTGAAGAAACAGGAGTGTAGTTCTTTGGAAAAGTGTGTCAAGCAATTTAATTGTTGTAAGGTCTATTGAGGAATTCTTACAAAACATTTTAGTAGAGGGAGATTTTCAAATCTAACCATAACCCAGTGGACACAACCTAGCAGGGGAACATGTTAACAAAATGCTACCTTAGAATATAAGGAATTAAGTCATATTATTTCCATAAGAGCAATTAAGCCATTGTTTAAGAAGGCAACTTTATATGGTTCAGTGGAGCTAAATCTCACCTTCCAACATAAGCAACTAGGGTCTATGATCTCTTTCACCATCAGGCCAGGAGAAATGAAACAATCCAAAAGGGGTAGGTTTTCAATGCTAATCACATGTTACTGGACACAGTCTAACTGAATACAATCTAAATTAAACCCCACTGTCAGACAAGAGCTACTATGGCCCATCATTTCCTTCACCATTTCTAATTGTTTTACGACTCTAGAAATGCAGACTTGGAGACTTCTCGTTATGATCCAAAAAGGGGAGATTTTCAAATCTTATCACCTGGACAGAAACTAAGGGATTAAAATCAAAACTAGATCTCACTGTGGAACAAGAGCTACTATGGCCCATTATATCCTTCACTGTTTCTGATTGTTTTACGAGTCTAGGAATGCCAACCTGGAGACGTTTCATTACAGGTTGGATTGCTTGAATCTTATAGGGTAAAGTGATATGATTTTTCTCTTGTTTAAGAAGGTAAATTTTATATCATACATTAAGATAGAGAGCTTTGCGAGTTCCCTCTTTCCCTCTGTCCACCCTTTGCTTCCGCAAAGCTCTCTCGGAATGCAGACTTGAAGACTTTTCATTACAGGGTGAGTTCTATAGGGTAAAGTGATCTGATTTTTCTCTTGTTTAAGAAGGTAAATTTATATATTATATTAAATAGTTAAACCAAGATAGAGAGCTTTGCAAGCTCTCTCCATCCACCCTTTGCATCCGAAGTCAGAGCATAATGCATGTAGGAATCAGCCCGGCTAGCTCAGTCGGTAGAGCGTGAGACTCTTAATCTCATGGTCGTGGGTTCGAGCCCCACGTTGGGCGAGATATGTAATTTTATGTCTCCTTTATTGAAAAAAATTAGAAAAGAAGGAAGGTGCTTACGTTTGGCCTAGGGAATCATAAAAGTCACCATATATTAGAGCAGATTGTATATTTGAAAAACATAGAAGGTGAAGAAACAGGAGTGTAGTTCTTTGGAAAAGTGTGTCAAGCAATTTAATTGTTGTAAGACGATTGAGGAATTCTTACAAAACATTTTAGTAGAGGGAGATTTTCAAATCTAACCATAAACCAGTGGACACAACCTAGCAGGGGAACATGTTAACAAATTGCTACCTTAGAATATAAGGAATTAAGTCATATTATTTCCATAAGAGCAATGAAGCCATTGTTTAAGAAGGCAACTTTATATGGTTCAGTGGAGCTAAATCTCACCTTCCAACATAAGCAACTAGGGTCTATGATCTCTTTCACCATCAGGCCAGGAGAAATGAAACAATCCAAAAGGGGTAGGTTTTCAATGCTAATCACATGTTACTGGACACAGTCTAACTGAATACAATCTAAATTAAACCCCACTGTCAGACAAGAGCTACTATGGCCCATCATTTCCTTCACCATTTCTAATTGTTTTACGACTCTAGAAATGCAGACTTGGAGACTTCTCGTTATGATCCAAAAAGGGGAGATTTTCAAATCTTATCACCTGGACAGAAACTAAGGGATTAAAATCAAAACTAGATCTCACTGTGGAACAAGAGCTACTATGGCCCATTATATCCTTCACTGTTTCTGATTGTTTTACGAGTCTAGGAATGCCAACCTGGAGACGTTTCATTACAGGGTGGATTGCTTGAATCTTATAGGGTAAAGTGATATGATTTTTCTCTTGTTTAAGAAGGTAAATTTTATATCATACATTAAGATAGAGAGCTTTGCGAGTTCCCTCTTTCCCTCTGTCCACCCTTTGCTTCCGCAAAGCTCTCTCGGAATGCAGACTTGAAGACTTTTCATTACAGGGTGAGTTCTATAGGGTAAAGTGATCTGATTTTTCTCTTGTTTAAGAAGGTAAATTTATATATTATATTAAATAGTTAAACCAAGATAGAGAGCTTTGCAAGCTCTCTCCATCCACCCTTTGCATCCGAAGTCAGAGCATAATGCATGTATGAATCAGCCCGGCTAGCTCAGTCGGTAGAGCATGAGACTCTTAATCTCAGGGTCGTGGGTTCGAGCCCCACGTTGGGCGAGATATGTAATTTTATGTCTCCTTTATTGAAAAAAATAAAAAAAGAAGGAAGGTGCTTACGTTTGGCCTAGGGAATCATAAAAGTCACCATATATTAGAGCAGATTGTATATTTGAAAAACATAGAAGGTGAAGAAACAGGAGTGTAGTTCTTTGGAAAAGTGTGTCAAGCTATTTAATTGTTGTAAGACGATTGAGGAATTCTTACAAAACATTTTAGTAGAGGGAGATTTTCAAATCTAACCATAAACCAGTGGACACAACCTAGCAGGGGAAAATGTTAACAAAATGCTACCTTAGAATATAAGGAATTAAGTCATATTATTTCCATAAGAGCAATGAAGCCATTGTTTAAGAAGGCAACTTTATATGGTTCAGTGGAGCTAAATCTCACCTTCCAACATAAGCAACTAGGGTCTATGATCTCTTTCACCATCAGGCCAGGAGAAATGAAACAATGCAAAAGGGGTAGGTTTTCAATGCTAATCACATGTTACTGGACACAGTCTAACTGAATACAATCTAAATTAAACCCCACTGTCAGACAAGAGCTACTATGGCCCATCATTTCCTTCACCATTTCTAATTGTTTTACGACTCTAGAAATGCAGACTTGGAGACTTCTCGTTATGATCCAAAAAGGGGAGATTTTCAAATCTTATCACCTGGACAGAAACTAAGGGATTAAAATCAAAACTAGATCTCACTGTGGAACAAGAGCTACTATGGCCCATTATATCCTTCACTGTTTCTGATTGTTTTACGAGTCTAGGAATGCCAACCTGGAGACGTTTCATTACAGGTTGGATTGCTTGAATCTTATAGGGTAAAGTGATATGATTTTTCTCTTGTTTAAGAAGGTAAATTTTATATCATACATTAAGATAGAGAGCTTTGCGAGTTCCCTCTTTCCCTCTGTCCACCCTTTGCTTCCGCAAAGCTCTCTCGGAATGCAGACTTGAAGACTTTTCATTACAGGGTGAATTATACTCTTAATCTCAGGGTCGTGGGTTCGAGACCCACGTTGGGCGAGATGTGTTAACAAATTGCTACCTTAGAATATAAGGAATTAAGTCATATTATTTCCATAAGAGCAATGAAGCCATTGTTTAAGAAGGCAACTTTATATGGTTCAGTGGAGCTAAATCTCACCTTCCAACATAAGCAACTAGGGTCTATGATCTCTTTCACCATCAGGCCAGGAGAAATGAAACAATCCAAAAGGGGTAGGTTTTCAATGCTAATCACATGTTACTGGACACAGTCTAACTGAATACAATCTAAATTAAACCCCACTGTCAGACAAGAGCTACTATGGCCCATCATTTCCTTCACCATTTCTAATTGTTTTACAACTCTAGAAATGCAGACTTGGAGACTTCTCGTTATGATCCAAAAAGGGGAGATTTTCAAATCTTATCACCTGGACAGAAACTAAGGGATTAAAATCAAAACTAGATCTCACTGTGGAACAAGAGCTACTATGGCCCATTATATCCTTCACTGTTTCTGATTGTTTTACGAGTCTAGGAATGCCAACCTGGAGACGTTTCATTACAGGTTGGATTGCTTGAATCTTATAGGGTAAAGTGATATGATTTTTCTCTTGTTTAAGAAGGTAAATTTTATATCATACATTAAGATAGAGAGCTTTGCGAGTTCCCTCTTTCCCTCTGTCCACCCTTTGCTTCCGCAAAGCTCTCTCGGAATGCAGACTTGAAGACTTTTCATTACAGGGTGAATTATACTCTTAATCTCAGGGTCGTGGGTTCGAGCCCCACGTTGGGCGAGATGTGTTAACAAATTGCTACCTTAGAATATAAGGAATTAAGTCATATTATTTCCATAAGAGCAATGAAGCCATTGTTTAATAAGGCAACTTTATATGGTTCAGTGGAGCTAAATCTCACCTTCCAACATAAGCAACTAGGGTCTATGATCTCTTTCACCATCAGGCCAGGAGAAATGAAACAATCCAAAAGGGGTAGGTTTTCAATGCTAATCACATGTTACTGGACACAGTCTAACTGAATAAAATCTAAATTAAACCCCACTGTTAGACAAGAGCTACTATGGCCCATCATTTCCTTCACCATTTCTAATTGTTTTACGACTCTAGAAATGCAGACTTGGAGACTTCTCGTTATGATCCAAAAAGGGGAGATTTTCAAATCTTATCACCTGGACAGAAACTAAGGGATTAAAATCAAAACTAGATCTCACTGTGGAACAAGAGCTACTATGGCCCATTATATCCTTCACTGTTTCTGATTGTTTTACGAGTCTAGGAATGCCAACCTGGAGACTTTTCATTACAGGGTGGATTGCTTGAATCTTATAAAATCATAAAAGTCACCATATATTAGAGCAGATTGTATATTTGAAAAACATAGAAGGTGAAGAAACAGGAGTGTAGTTCTTTGGAAAAGTGTGTCAAGCTATTTAATTGTTGTAAGACGATTGAGGAATTCTTACAAAACATTTTAGTAGAGGGAGATTTTCAAATCTAACCATAAACCAGTGGACACAACCTAGCAGGGGAAAATGTTAACAAAATGCTACCTTAGAATATAAGGAATTAAGTCATATTATTTCCATAAGAGCAATGAAGCCATTGTTTAAGAAGGCAACTTTATATGGTTCAGTGGAGCTAAATCTCACCTTCCGACATAAGCAACTAGGGTCTATGATCTCTTTCACCATCAGGCCAGGAGAAATGAAACAATGCAAAAGGGGTAGGTTTTCAATGCTAATCACATGTTACTGGACACAGTCTAACTAAATAAAATCTAAATTAAACCCCACTGTCAGACAAGAGCAACTATGGCCCCTCATTTCCTTCACCATTTCTAATTGTTTTACGACTCTAGAAATGCAGACTTGGAGACTTCTCGTTATGATCCAAAAAGGGGAGATTTTCAAATCTTATCACCAGGACAGAAACTAAGGGATTAAAATCAAAACTAGATCTCACTGTGGAACAAGAGCTACTATGGCCCTTTATATCCTTCACTGTTTCTGATTGTTTTACGAGTCTAGGAATGCCAACCTGGAGACTTTTCATTACAGGGTGGATTACTTGAATCTTATAAAATCATAAAAGTCACCATATATTAGAGCAGATTGTATATTTGAAAAACATAGAAGGTGAAGAAACAGGAGTGTAGTTCTTTGGAAAAGTGTGTCAAGCTATTTAATTGTTGTAAGACGATTGAGGAATTCTTACAAAACATTTTAGTAGAGGGAGATTTTCAAATCTAACCATAAACCAGTGGACACAACCTAGCAGGGGAAAATGTTAACAAAATGCTACCTTAGAATATAAGGAATTAAGTCATATTATTTCCATAAGAGCAATGAAGCCATTGTTTAAGAAGGCAACTTTATATGGTTCAGTGGAGCTAAATCTCACCTTCCAACATAAGCAACTAGGGTCTATGATCTCTTTCACCATCAGGCCAGGAGAAATGAAACAATGCAAAAGGGGTAGGTTTTCAATGCTAATCACATGTTACTGGACACAGTCTAACTGAATAAAATCTAAATTAAACCCCACTGTCAGACAAGAGCTACTATGGCCCCTCATTTCCTTCACCATTTCTAATTGTTTTACGACTCTAGAATTGCAGACTTGGAGACTTCTCGTTATGATCCAAAAAGGGGAGATTTTCAAATCTTATCACCAGGACAGAAACTAAGGGATTAAAATCAAAACTAGATCTCACTGTGGAACAAGAGCTACTATGGCCCATTATATCCTTCACTGTTTCTGATTGTTTTACGAATCTAGGAATGCCAACCTGGAGACTTTTCATTACAGGGTGGATTGCTTGAATCTTATACAATCATAAAAGTCACCATATATTAGAGCAGATTGTATATTTGAAAAACATAGAAGGTGAAGAAACAGGAGTGTAGTTCTTTGGAAAAGTGTGTCAAGCAATTTAATTGTTGTAAGACGATTGAGGAATTCTTACAAAACATTTTAGAAGAGGGAGATTTTCAAATCTAACCATAAACCAGTGGACACAACCTAGCAGGGGAAAATGTTAACAAAATGCTACCTTAGAATATAAGGAATTAAGTCATATTATTTCCATAAGAGTAATGAAGCCATTGTTTAAGAAGGCAACTTTATATGGTTCAGTGGAGCTAAATCTCACCTTCCAACATAAGCAACTCGGGTCTATGATCTCTTTCACCATCAGGCCAGGAGAAATGAAACAATGCAAAAGGGGTAGGTTTTCAATGCTAATCACATGTTACTGGACACAGTCTAACTGAATAAAATCTAAATTAAACCCCACTGTCAGACAAGAGCTACTATGGCCCCTCATTTCCTTCACCATTTCTAATTGTTTTACGACTCTAGAAATGCAGACTTGGAGACTTCTCGTTATGATCCAAAAAGGGGAGATTTTCAAATCTTATCACCAGGACATAAACTAAGGGATTAAAGTCAAAACTAGATCTCACTGTGGAACAAGAGCTACTATGGCCCATTATATCCTTCACTGTTTCTGATTGTTTTACGAGTCTAGGAATGCCAACCTGGAGACTTTTCATAACAGGGTGGATTGCTTGAATCTTATAAAATCATAAAAGTCACCATATATTAGAGCAGATTGTATATTTGAAAAACATAGAAGGTGAAGAAACAGGATTGTAGTTCTTTGGAAAAGTGTGTCAAGCTATTTAATTGTTGTAAGACGATTGAGGAATTCTTACAAAACATTTTAGTAGAGGGAGATTTTCAAATCTAACCATAAACCAGTGGACACAACCTAGCAGGGGAAAATGTTAACAAAATGCTACCTTAGAATATAAGGAATTAAGTCATATTATTTCCATAAGAGCAATGAAGCCATTGTTTAAGAAGGCAACTTTATATGGTTCAGTGGAGCTAAATCTCACCTTCCAACATAAGCAACTAGGGTCTATGATCTCTTTCACCATCAGGCCAGGAGAAATGAAACAATCCAAAAGGGGTAGGTTTTCAATGCTAATCACATGTTACTGGACACAGTCTAGCTGAATAAAATCTAAATTAAACCCCACTGTCAGACAAGAGCCACTATGGCCCATCATTTCCTTCACCATTTCTAATTGTTTTACGACTCTAGAAATGCAGACTTGGAGACTTCTCGTTATGATCCAAAAAGGGGAGATTTTCAAATCTTATCACCAGGACAGAAACTAAGGGATTAAAATCAAAACTAGATCTCACTGTGGAGCAAGAGCTACTATGGCCCATTATATCCTTCACTGTTTCTGATTGTTTTCCGAGTCTAGGAATGCCAACCTGGAGACTTTTCATAACAGGGTGGATTGCTTGAATCTTATAAAATCATAAAAGTCACCATATATTAGAGCAGATTGTTTATTTGAAAAACATAGAAGGTGAAGAAACAGGAGTGTAGTTCTTTGGAAAAGTGTGTCAAGCTATTTAATTGTTGTAAGACGATTGAGGAATTCTTACAAAACATTTTAGTAGAGGGAGATTTTCAAATCTAACCATAAACCAGTGGACACAACCTAGCAGGGGAAAATGTTAACAAAATGCTACCTTAGAATATAAGGAATTAAGTCATATTATTTCCATAAGAGCAATGAAGCCATTGTTTAAGAAGGCAACTTTATATGGTTCAGTGGAGCTAAATCTCACCTTCCAACATAAGCAACTAGGGTCTATGATCTCTTTCACCATCAGGCCAGGAGAAATGAAACAATCCAAAAGGGGTAGGTTTTCAATGCTAATCACATGTTACTGGACACAGTCTAACTGAATAAAATCTAAATTAAACCCCACTGTTAGACAAGAGCTACTATGGCCCATCATTTCCTTCACCATTTCTAATTGTTTTACGACTCTAGAAATGCAGACTTGGAGACTTCTCGTTATGATCCAAAAAGGGGAGATTTTCAAATCTCATCACCTGGACAGAAACTAAGGGATTAAAATCAAAACTAGATCTCACTGTGGAACAAGAGCTACTATGGCCCATTATATCCTTCACTGTTTCTGATTGTTTTACGAGTCTAGGAATGCCAACCTGGAGACTTTTCATTACAGGGTGGATTGCTTGAATCTTATAAAATCATAAAAGTCACCATATATTAGAGCAGATTGTATATTTGAAAAACATAGATGGTGAAGAAACAGGAGTGTAGTTCTTTGGAAAAGTGTGTCAAGCTATTTAATTGTTGTAAGACGATTGAGGAATTCTTACAAAACATTTTAGTAGAGGGAGATTTTCAAATCTAACCATAAACCAGTGGACACAACCTAGCAGGGGAAAATGTTATCAAAATGCTACCTTAGAATATAAGGAATTAAGTCATATTATTTCCATAAGAGCAATGAAGCCATTGTTTAAGAAGCAACTTTATATGGTTCAGTGGAGCTAAATCTCACCTTCCAACATAAGCAACTAGGGTCTATGATCTCTTTCACCATCAGGCCAGGAGAAATGAAACAATGCAAAAGGGGTAGGTTTTCAATGCTAATCACATGTTACTGGACACAGTCTAACTGAATAAAATCTAAATTAAACCCCACTGTCAGACAAGAGCTACTATGGCCCCTCATTTCCTTCACCATTTCTAATTGTTTTACGACTCTAGAAATGCAGACTTGGAGACTTCTCGTTATGATCCAAAAAGGGGAGATTTTCAAATCTTATCACCTGGACAGAAACTAAGGGATTAAAATCAAAACTAGATCTCACTGTGGAACAAGAGCTACTATGGCCCATTATATCCTTCACTGTTTCTGATTGTTTTACGAGTCTAGGAATGCCAACCTGGAGACTTTTCATTACAGGGTGGATTGCTTGAATCTTATAAAATCATAAAAGTCACCATATATTAGAGCAGATTGTATATTTGAAAAACATAGAAGGTGAAGAAACAGGAGTGTAGTTCTTTGGAAAAGTGTGTCAAGCTATTTAATTGTTGTAAGACGATTGAGGAATTCTTACAAAACATTTTAGTAGAGGGAGATTTTCAAATCTAACCATAAACCAGTGGACACAACCTAGCAGGGGAAAATGTTAACAAAATGCTACCTTAGAATATAAGGAATTAAGTCATATTATTTCCATAAGAGCAATGAAGCCATTGTTTAAGAAGGCAACTTTATATGGTTCAATAGAGCTAAATCTCACCTTCCAACATAAGCAACTAGAGTCTATGATCTCTTTCACCATCAGGCCAGGAGAAATGAAACAATGCAAAAGGGGTAGGTTTTCAATGCTAATCACATGTTACTGGACACAGTCTAACTGAATAAAATCTAAATTAAACCCCACTGTCAGACAAGAGCTACTATGGCCCCTCATTTCCTTCACCATTTCTAATTGTTTTACGACTCTAGAAATGCAGACTTGGAGACTTCTCGTTATGATCCAAAAAGGGGAGATTTTCAAATCTTATCACCTGGACAGAAACTAAGGGATTAAAATCAAAACTAGATCTCACTGTGGAACAAGAGCTACTATGGCCCATTATATCCTTCACTGTTTCTGATTGTTTTACGAGTCTAGGAATGCCAACCTGGAGACTTTTCATTACAGGGTGGATTGCTTGAATCTTATAAAATCATAAAAGTCCCCATATATTAGAGCAGATTGTATATTTGAAAAACATAGAAGGTGAAGAAACAGGAGTGTAGTTCTTTGGAAAAGTGTGTCAAGCTATTTAATTGTTGTAAGACGATTGAGGAATTCTTACAAAACATTTTAGTAGAGGGAGATTTTCAAATCTAACCATAAACCAGTGGACACAACCTAGCAGGGGAAAATGTTAACAAAATGCTACCTTAGAATATAAGGAATTAAGTCATATTATTTCCATAAGAGCAATGAAGCCATTGTTTAAGAAGGCAACTTTATATGGTTCAGTGGAGCTAAATCTCACCTTCCGACATAAGCAACTAGGGTCTATGATCTCTTTCACCATCAGGCCAGGAGAAATGAAACAATGCAAAAGGGGTAGGTTTTCAATGCTAATCACATGTTACTGGACACAGTCTAACTGAATAAAATCTAAATTAAACCCCACTGTCAGACAAGAGCTACTATGGCCCCTCATTTCCTTCACCATTTCTAATTGTTTTACGACTCTAGAATTGCAGACTTGGAGACTTCTCGTTATGATCCAAAAAGGGGAGATTTTCAAATCTTATCACCAGGACAGAAACTAAGGGATTAAAATCAAAACTAGATCTCACTGTGGAACAAGAGCTACTATGGCCCATTATATCCTTCACTGTTTCTGATTGTTTTACGAGTCTAGGAATGCCAACCTGGAGACTTTTCATTACAGGGTGGATTGCTTGAATCTTATACAATCATAAAAGTCACCATATATTAGAGCAGATTGTATATTTGAAAAACATAGAAGGTGAAGAAACAGGAGTGTAGTTCTTTGGAAAAGTGTGTCAAGCAATTTAATTGTTGTAAGACGATTGAGGAATTCTTACAAAACATTTTAGAAGAGGGAGATTTTCAAATCTAACCATAAACCAGTGGACACAACCTAGCAGGGGAAAATGTTAACAAAATGCTACCTTAGAATATAAGGAATTAAGTCATATTATTTCCATAAGAGTAATGAAGCCATTGTTTAAGAAGGCAACTTTATATGGTTCAGTGGAGCTAAATCTCACCTTCCAACATAAGCAACTCGGGTCTATGATCTCTTTCACCATCAGGCCAGGAGAAATGAAACAATGCAAAAGGGGTAGGTTTTCAATGCTAATCACATGTTACTGGACACAGTCTAACTGAATAAAATCTAAATTAAACCCCACTGTCAGACAAGAGCTACTATGGCCCCTCATTTCCTTCACCATTTCTAATTGTTTTTCGACTCTAGAAATGCAGACTTGGAGACTTCTCGTTATGATCCAAAAAGGGGAGATTTTCAAATCTTATCACCTGGACAGAAACTAAGGGATTAAAATCAAAACTAGATCTCACTGTGGAACAAGAGCTACTATGGCCCATTATATCCTTCACTGTTTCTGATTGTTTTACGAGTCTAGGAATGCCAACCTGGAGACTTTTCATTACAGGGTGAATTGCTTGAATCTTATAAAATCATAAAAGTCACCATATATTAGAGCAGATTGTATATTTGAATAACATAGAAGGTGAAGAAACAGGAGTGTAGTTCTTTGGAAAAGTGTGTCAAGCTATTTAATTGTTGTAAGACGATTGAGGAATTCTTACAAAACATTTTAGTAGAGGGAGATTTTCAAATCTAACCATAAACCAGTGGACACAACCTAGAAGGGGAAAATGTTAACAAAATGCTACCTTAGAATATAAGGAATTAAGTCATATTATTTCCATAAGAGCAATGAAGCCATTGTTTAAGAAGGCAACTTTATATGGTTCAATAGAGCTAAATCTCATCTTCCAACATAAGCAACTAGAGTCTATGATCTCATTCACCATCAGGCCAGGAGAAATGAAACAATGCAAAAGGGGTAGGTTTTCAATGCTAATCACATGTTACTGGACACAGTCTAACTGAATAAAATCTAAATTAAACCCCACTGTCAGACAAGAGCTACTATGGCCCCTCATTTCCTTCACCATTTCTAATTGTTTTACGACTCTAGAAATGCAGACTTGGAGACTTCTCGTTATGATCCAAAAAGGGGAGATTTTCAAATCTTATCACCTGGACAGAAACTAAGGGATTAAAATCAAAACTAGATCTCACTGTGGAACAAGAGCTACTATGGCCCATTATATCCGTCACTGTTTCTGATTGTTTTACGAGTCTAGGAATGCCAACCTGGAGACTTTTCATTACAGGGTGGATTGCTTGAATCTTATAAAATCATAAAAGTCACCATATATTAGAGCAGATTGTATATTTGAAAAACATAGAAGGTGAAGAAACAGGAGTGTAGTTCTTTGGAAAAGTGTGTCAAGCTATTTAATTGTTGTAAGACGATTGAGGAATTCTTACAAAACATTTTAGTAGAGGGAGATTTTCAAATCTAACCATATACCAGTGGACACAACCTAGCAGGGGAAAATGTTAACAAAATGCTACCTTAGAATATAAGGAATTAAGTCATATTATTTCCATAAGAGTAATGAAGCCATTGTTTAAGAAGGCAACTTTATATGGTTCAGTGGAGCTAAATCTCACCTTCCAACATAAGCAACTCGGGTCTATGATCTCTTTCACCATCAGGCCAGGAGAAATGAAACAATGCAAAAGGGGTAGGTTTTCAATGCTAATCACATGTTACTGGACACAGTCTAACTGAATAAAATCTAAATTAAACCCCACTGTCAGACAAGAGCTACTATGGCCCCTCATTTCCTTCACCATTTCTAATTGTTTTTCGACTCTAGAAATGCAGACTTGGAGACTTCTCGTTATGATCCAAAAAGGGGAGATTTTCAAATCTTATCACCAGGACAGAAACTAAGGGATTAAAATCAAAACTAGATCTCACTGTGGAACAAGAGCTACTATCGCCCATTATATCCTTCATTGTTTCTGATTGTTTTACGAGTCTAGGAATGCCAACCTGGAGACTTTTCATTACAGGGTGGATTGCTTGAATCTTATAAAATCATAAAAGTCACCATATATTAGAGCAGATTGTATATTTGAAAAACATAGATGGTGAAGAAACAGGAGTGTAGTTCTTTGGAAAAGTGTGTCAAGCTATTTAATTGTTGTAAGACGATTGAGGAATTCTTACAAAACATTTTAGTAGAGGGAGATTTTCAAATCTAACCATAAACCAGTGGACACAACCTAGCAGGGGAAAATGTTATCAAAATGCTACCTTAGAATATAAGGAATTAAGTCATATTATTTCCATAAGAGCAATGAAGCCATTGTTTAAGAAGCAACTTTATATGGTTCAGTGGAGCTAAATCTCACCTTCCAACATAAGCAACTAGGGTCTATGATCTCTTTCACCATCAGGCCAGGAGAAATGAAACAATGCAAAAGGGGTAGGTTTTCAATGCTAATCACATGTTACTGGACACAGTCTAACTGAATAAAATCTAAATTAAACCCCACTGTCAGACAAGAGCTACTATGGCCCCTCATTTCCTTCACCATTTCTAATTGTTTTACGACTCTAGAAATGCAGACTTGGAGACTTCTCGTTATGATCCAAAAAGGGGAGATTTTCAAATCTTATCACCTGGACAGAAACTAAGGGATTAAAATCAAAACTAGATCTCACTGTGGAACAAGAGCTACTATGGCCCATTATATCCTTCACTGTTTCTGATTGTTTTACGAGTCTAGGAATGCCAACCTGGAGACTTTTCATTACAGGGTGGATTGCATGAATCTTATAAAATCATAAAAGTCACCATATATTAGAGCAGATTGTATATTTGAAAAACATAGAAGGTGAAGAAACAGGAGTGTAGTTCTTTGGAAAAGTGTGTCAAGCTATTTAATTGTTGTAAGACGATTGAGGAATTCTTACAAAACATTTTAGTAGAGGGAGATTTTCAAATCTAACCATAAACCAGTGGACACAACCTAGCAGGGGAAAATGTTAACAAAATGCTACCTTAGAATATAAGGAATTAAGTCATATTATTTCCATAAGAGTAATGAAGCCATTGTTTAAGAAGGCAACTTTATATGGTTCAGTGGAGCTAAATCTCACCTTCCAACATAAGCAACTCGGGTCTATGATCTCTTTCACCATCAGGCCAGGAGAAATGAAACAATGCAAAAGGGGTAGGTTTTCAATGCTAATCACATGTTACTGGACACAGTCTAACTGAATAAAATCTAAATTAAACCCCACTGTCAGACAAGAGCTACTATGGCCCCTCATTTCCTTCACCATTTCTAATTGTTTTTCGACTCTAGAAATGCAGACTTGGAGACTTCTCGTTATGATCCAAAAAGGGGAGATTTTCAAATCTTATCACCAGGACAGAAACTAAGGGATTAAAATCAAAACTAGATCTCACTGTGGAACAAGAGCTACTATGGCCCATTATATCCTTCACTGTTTCTGATTGTTTTCCGAGTCTAGGAATGCCAACCTGGAGACTTTTCATAACAGGGTGGATTGCTTGAATCTTATAAAATCATAAAAGTCACCATATATTAGAGCAGATTGTTTATTTGAAAAACATAGAAGGTGAAGAAACAGGAGTGTAGTTCTTTGGAAAAGTGTGTCAAGCTATTTAATTGTTGTAAGACGATTGAGGAATTCTTACAAAACATTTTAGTAGAGGGAGATTTTCAAATCTAACCATAAACCAGTGGACACAACCTAGCAGGGGAAAATGTTAACAAAATGCTACCTTAGAATATAAGGAATTAAGTCATATTATTTCCATAAGAGCAATGAAGCCATTGTTTAAGAAGGCAACTTTATATGGTTCAGTGGAGCTAAATCTCACCTTCCAACATAAGCAACTAGGGTCTATGATCTCTTTCACCATCAGGCCAGGAGAAATGAAACAATCCAAAAGGGGTAGGTTTTCAATGCTAATCACATGTTACTGGACACAGTCTAACTGAATAAAATCTAAATTAAACCCCACTGTTAGACAAGAGCTACTATGGCCCATCATTTCCTTCACCATTTCTAATTGTTTTACGACTCTAGAAATGCAGACTTGGAGACTTCTCGTTATGATCCAAAAAGGGGAGATTTTCAAATCTTATCACCAGGACAGAAACTAAGGGATTAAAATCAAAACTAGATCTCACTGTGGAACAAGAGCTACTATGGCCCATTATATCCTTCACTGTTTCTGATTGTTTTACGAGTCTAGGAATGCCAACCTGGAGACTTTTCATTACAGATTGGATTGCTTGAATCTTATAAAATCATAAAAGTCACCATATATTAGAGCAGATTGTATATTTGAAAAACATAGAAGGTGAAGAAACAGGAGTGTAGTTCTTTGGAAAAGTGTGTCAAGCTATTTAATTGTTGTAAGACGATTGAGGAATTCTTACAAAACATTTTAGTAGAGGGAGATTTTCAAATCTAACCATAAACCAGTGGACACAACCTAGCAGGGGAAAATGTTAACAAAATGCTACCTTAGAATATAAAGAATTAAGTCATATTATTTCCATAAGAGCAATGAAGCCATTGTTTAAGAAGGCAACTTTATATGGTTCAGTGGAGCTAAATCTCACCTTCCGACATAAGCAACTAGGGTCTATGATCTCTTTCACCATCAGGCCAGGAGAAATGAAACAATGCAAAAGGGGTAGGTTTTCAATGCTAATCACATGTTACTGGACACAGTCTAACTAAATAAAATCTAAATTAAACCCCACTGTCAGACAAGAGCTACTATGGCCCCTCATTTCCTTCACCATTTCTAATTGTTTTACGACTCTAGAAATGCAGACTTGGAGACTTCTCGTTATGATCCAAAAAGGGGAGATTTTCAAATCTTATCACCAGGACAGAAACTAAGGGATTAAAATCAAAACTAGATCTCACTGTGGAACAAGAGCTACTATGGCCCATTATATCCTTCACTGTTTCTGATTGTTTTACGAGTCTAGGAATGCCAACCTGGAGACGTTTCATTACAGGTTGGATTGCTTGAATCTTATAGGGTAAAGTGATATGATTTTTCTCTTGTTTAAGAAGGTAAATTTTATATCATACATTAAGATAGAGAGCTTTGCGAGTTCCCTCTTTCCCTCTGTCCACCCTTTGCTTCCGCAAAGCTCTCTCGGAATGCAGACTTGAAGACTTTTCATTACAGGGTGAATTATACTCTTAATCTCAGGGTCGTGGGTTCGAGCCCCACGTTGGGCGAGATGTGTTAACAAATTGCTACCTTAGAATATAAGGAATTAAGTCATATTATTTCCATAAGAGCAATGAAGCCATTGTTTAAGAAGGCAACTTTATATGGTTCAGTGGAGCTAAATCTCACCTTCCAACATAAGCAACTAGGGTCTATGATCTCTTTCACCATCAGGCCAGGAGAAATGAAACAATCCAAAAGGGGTAGGTTTTCAATGCTAATCACATGTTACTGGACACAGTCTAACTGAATAAAATCTAAATTAAACCCCACTGTTAGACAAGAGCTACTATGGCCCATCATTTCCTTCACCATTTCTAATTGTTTTACGACTCTAGAAATGCAGACTTGGAGACTTCTCGTTATGATCCAAAAAGGGGAGATTTTCAAATCTTATCACCTGGACAGAAACTAAGGGATTAAAATCAAAACTAGATCTCACTGTGGAACAAGAGCTACTATGGCCCATTATATCCTTCACTGTTTCTGATTGTTTTACGAGTCTAGGAATGCCAACCTGGAGACTTTTCATTACAGGGTGGATTGCTTGAATCTTATAAAATCATAAAAGTCACCATATATTAGAGCAGATTGTATATTTGAAAAACATAGAAGGTGAAGAAACAGGAGTGTAGTTCTTTGGAAAAGTGTGTCAAGCTATTTAAATGTTGTAAGACGATTGAGGAATTCTTACAAAACATTTTAGTAGAGGGAGATTTTCAAATCTAACCATAAACCAGTGGACACAACCTAGCAGGGGAAAATGTTAACAAAATGCTACCTTAGAATATAAGGAATTAAGTCATATTATTTCCATAAGAGCAATGAAGCCATTGTTTAAGAAGGCAACTTTATATGGTTCAGTGGAGCTAAATCTCACCTTCCGACATAAGCAACTAGGGTCTATGATCTCTTTCACCATCAGGCCAGGAGAAATGAAACAATGCAAAAGGGGTAGGTTTTCAATGCTAATCACATGTTACTGGACACAGTCTAACTAAATAAAATCTAAATTAAACCCCACTGTCAGACAAGAGCTACTATGGCCCCTCATTTCCTTCACCATTTCTAATTGTTTTACGACTCTAGAAATGCAGACTTGGAGACTTCTCGTTATGATCCAAAAAGGGGAGATTTTCAAATCTTATCACCAGGACAGAAACTAAGGGATTAAAATCAAAACTAGATCTCACTGTGGAACAAGAGCTACTATGGCCCTTTATATCCTTCACTGTTTCTGATTGTTTTACGAGTCTAGGAATGCCAACCTGGAGACTTTTCATTACAGGGTGGATTACTTGAATCTTATAAAATCATAAAAGTCACCATATATTAGAGCAGATTGTATATTTGAAAAACATAGAAGGTGAAGAAACAGGAGTGTAGTTCTTTGGAAAAGTGTGTCAAGCTATTTAATTGTTGTAAGACGATTGAGGAATTCTTACAAAACATTTTAGTAGAGGGAGATTTTCAAATCTAACCATAAACCAGTGGACACAACCTAGCAGGGGAAAATGTTAACAAAATGCTACCTTAGAATATAAGGAATTAAGTCATATTATTTCCATAAGAGCAATGAAGCCATTGTTTAAGAAGGCAACTTTATATGGTTCAGTGGAGCTAAATCTCACCTTCCAACATAAGCAACTAGGGTCTATGATCTCTTTCACCATCAGGCCAGGAGAAATGAAACAATGCAAAAGGGGTAGGTTTTCAATGCTAATCACATGTTACTGGACACAGTCTAACTGAATAAAATCTAAATTAAACCCCACTGTCAGACAAGAGCTACTATGGCCCCTCATTTCCTTCACCATTTCTAATTGTTTTACGACTCTAGAATTGCAGACTTGGAGACTTCTCGTTATGATCCAAAAAGGGGAGATTTTCAAATCTTATCACCAGGACAGAAACTAAGGGATTAAAATCAAAACTAGATCTCACTGTGGAACAAGAGCTACTATGGCCCATTATATCCTTCACTGTTTCTGATTGTTTTACGAATCTAGGAATGCCAACCTGGAGACTTTTCATTACAGGGTGGATTGCTTGAATCTTATACAATCATAAAAGTCACCATATATTAGAGCAGATTGTATATTTGAAAAACATAGAAGGTGAAGAAACAGGAGTGTAGTTCTTTGGAAAAGTGTGTCAAGCAATTTAATTGTTGTAAGACGATTGAGGAATTCTTACAAAACATTTTAGAAGAGGGAGATTTTCAAATCTAACCATAAACCAGTGGACACAACCTAGCAGGGGAAAATGTTAACAAAATGCTACCTTAGAATATAAGGAATTAAGTCATATTATTTCCATAAGAGTAATGAAGCCATTGTTTAAGAAGGCAACTTTATATGGTTCAGTGGAGCTAAATCTCACCTTCCAACATAAGCAACTCGGGTCTATGATCTCTTTCACCATCAGGCCAGGAGAAATGAAACAATGCAAAAGGGGTAGGTTTTCAATGCTAATCACATGTTACTGGACACAGTCTAACTGAATAAAATCTAAATTAAACCCCACTGTCAGACAAGAGCTACTATGGCCCCTCATTTCCTTCACCATTTCTAATTGTTTTACGACTCTAGAAATGCAGACTTGGAGACTTCTCGTTATGATCCAAAAAGGGGAGATTTTCAAATCTTATCACCAGGACATAAACTAAGGGATTAAAGTCAAAACTAGATCTCACTGTGGAACAAGAGCTACTATGGCCCATTATATCCTTCACTGTTTCTGATTGTTTTACGAGTCTAGGAATGCCAACCTGGAGACTTTTCATTACAGGGTGGATTACTTGAATCTTATAAAATCATAAAAGTCACCATATATTAGAGCAGATTGTATATTTGAAAAACATAGAAGGTGAAGAAACAGGAGTGTAGTTCTTTGGAAAAGTGTGTCAAGCTATTTAATTGTTGTAAGACGATTGAGGAATTCTTACAAAACATTTTAGTAGAGGGAGATTTTCAAATCTAACCATAAACCAGTGGACACAACCTAGCAGGGGAAAATGTTAACAAAATGCTACCTTAGAATATAAGGAATTAAGTCATATTATTTCCATAAGAGCAATGAAGCCATTGTTTAAGAAGGCAACTTTATATGGTTCAGTGGAGCTAAATCTCACCTTCCAACATAAGCAACTAGGGTCTATGATCTCTTTCACCATCAGGCCAGGAGAAATGAAACAATGCAAAAGGGGTAGGTTTTCAATGCTAATCACATGTTACTGGACACAGTCTAACTGAATAAAATCTAAATTAAACCCCACTGTCAGACAAGAGCTACTATGGCCCCTCATTTCCTTCACCATTTCTAATTGTTTTACGACTCTAGAATTGCAGACTTGGAGACTTCTCGTTATGATCCAAAAAGGGGAGATTTTCAAATCTTATCACCAGGACAGAAACTAAGGGATTAAAATCAAAACTAGATCTCACTGTGGAACAAGAGCTACTATGGCCCATTATATCCTTCACTGTTTCTGATTGTTTTACGAATCTAGGAATGCCAACCTGGAGACTTTTCATTACAGGGTGGATTGCTTGAATCTTATACAATCATAAAAGTCACCATATATTAGAGCAGATTGTATATTTGAAAAACATAGAAGGTGAAGAAACAGGAGTGTAGTTCTTTGGAAAAGTGTGTCAAGCAATTTAATTGTTGTAAGACGATTGAGGAATTCTTACAAAACATTTTAGAAGAGGGAGATTTTCAAATCTAACCATAAACCAGTGGACACAACCTAGCAGGGGAAAATGTTAACAAAATGCTACCTTAGAATATAAGGAATTAAGTCATATTATTTCCATAAGAGTAATGAAGCCATTGTTTAAGAAGGCAACTTTATATGGTTCAGTGGAGCTAAATCTCACCTTCCAACATAAGCAACTCGGGTCTATGATCTCTTTCACCATCAGGCCAGGAGAAATGAAACAATGCAAAAGGGGTAGGTTTTCAATGCTAATCACATGTTACTGGACACAGTCTAACTGAATAAAATCTAAATTAAACCCCACTGTCAGACAAGAGCTACTATGGCCCCTCATTTCCTTCACCATTTCTAATTGTTTTACGACTCTAGAAATGCAGACTTGGAGACTTCTCGTTATGATCCAAAAAGGGGAGATTTTCAAATCTTATCACCAGGACATAAACTAAGGGATTAAAGTCAAAACTAGATCTCACTGTGGAACAAGAGCTACTATGGCCCATTATATCCTTCACTGTTTCTGATTGTTTTACGAGTCTAGGAATGCCAACCTGGAGACTTTTCATAACAGGGTGGATTGCTTGAATCTTATAAAATCATAAAAGTCACCATATATTAGAGCAGATTGTATATTTGAAAAACATAGAAGGTGAAGAAACAGGATTGTAGTTCTTTGGAAAAGTGTGTCAAGCTATTTAATTGTTGTAAGACGATTGAGGAATTCTTACAAAACATTTTAGTAGAGGGAGATTTTCAAATCTAACCATAAACCAGTGGACACAACCTAGCAGGGGAAAATGTTAACAAAATGCTACCTTAGAATATAAGGAATTAAGTCATATTATTTCCATAAGAGCAATGAAGCCATTGTTTAAGAAGGCAACTTTATATGGTTCAGTGGAGCTAAATCTCACCTTCCAACATAAGCAACTAGGGTCTATGATCTCTTTCACCATCAGGCCAGGAGAAATGAAACAATCCAAAAGGGGTAGGTTTTCAATGCTAATCACATGTTACTGGACACAGTCTAGCTGAATAAAATCTAAATTAAACCCCACTGTCAGACAAGAGCCACTATGGCCCATCATTTCCTTCACCATTTCTAATTGTTTTATGACTCTAGAAATGCAGACTTGGAGACTTCTCGTTATGATCCAAAAAGGGGAGATTTTCAAATCTTATCACCAGGACAGAAACTAAGGGATTAAAATCAAAACTAGATCTCACTGTGGAACAAGAGCTACTATGGCCCATTATATCCTTCACTGTTTCTGATTGTTTTCCGAGTCTAGGAATGCCAACCTGGAGACTTTTCATTACAGGGTGGATTGCTTGAATCTTATAAAATCATAAAAGTCACCATATATTAGAGCAGATTGTTTATTTGAAAAACATAGAAGGTGAAGAAACAGGAGTGTAGTTCTTTGGAAAAGTGTGTCAAGCTATTTAATTGTTGTAAGACGATTGAGGAATTCTTACAAAACATTTTAGTAGAGGGAGATTTTCAAATCTAACCATAAACCAGTGGACACAACCTAGCAGGGGAAAATGTTAACAAAATGCTACCTTAGAATATAAGGAATTAAGTCATATTATTTCCATAAGAGCAATGAAGCCATTGTTTAAGAAGGCAACTTTATATGGTTCAGTGGAGCTAAATCTCACCTTCCAACATAAGCAACTAGGGTCTATGATCTCTTTCACCATCAGGCCAGGAGAAATGAAACAATCCAAAAGGGGTAGGTTTTCAATGCTAATCACATGTTACTGGACACAGTCTAACTGAATAAAATCTAAATTAAACCCCACTGTTAGACAAGAGCTACTATGGCCCATCATTTCCTTCACCATTTCTAATTGTTTTACGACTCTAGAAATGCAGACTTGGAGACTTCTCGTTATGATCCAAAAAGGGGAGATTTTCAAATCTTATCACCTGGACAGAAACTAAGGAATTAAAATCAAAACTAGATCTCACTGTGGAACAAGAGCTACTATGGCCCATTATATCCTTCACTGTTTCTGATTGTTTTACGAGTCTAGGAATGCCAACCTGGAGACTTTTCATTACAGGGTGGATTGCTTGAATCTTATAAAATCATAAAAGTCACCATATATTAGAGCAGATTGTATATTTGAAAAACATAGATGGTGAAGAAACAGGAGTGTAGTTCTTTGGAAAAGTGTGTCAAGCTATTTAATTGTTGTAAGACGATTGAGGAATTCTTACAAAACATTTTAGTAGAGGGAGATTTTCAAATCTAACCATAAACCAGTGGACACAACCTAGCAGGGGAAAATGTTATCAAAATGCTACCTTAGAATATAAGGAATTAAGTCATATTATTTCCATAAGAGCAATGAAGCCATTGTTTAAGAAGCAACTTTATATGGTTCAGTGGAGCTAAATCTCACCTTCCAACATAAGCAACTAGGGTCTATGATCTCTTTCACCATCAGGCCAGGAGAAATGAAACAATGCAAAAGGGGTAGGTTTTCAATGCTAATCACATGTTACTGGACACAGTCTAACTGAATAAAATCTAAATTAAACCCCACTGTCAGACAAGAGCTACTATGGCCCCTCATTTCCTTCACCATTTCTAATTGTTTTACGACTCTAGAAATGCAGACTTGGAGACTTCTCATTATGATCCAAAAAGGGGAGATTTTCAAATCTTATCACCTGGACAGAAACTAAGGGATTAAAATCAAAACTAGATCTCACTGTGGAACAAGAGCTACTATGGCCCATTATATCCTTCACTGTTTCTGATTGTTTTACGAGTCTAGGAATGCCAACCTGGAGACTTTTCATTACAGGGTGGATTGCTTGAATCTTATAAAATCATAAAAGTCACCATATATTAGAGCAGATTGTATATTTGAAAAACATAGAAGGTGAAGAAACAGGAGTGTAGTTCTTTGGAAAAGTGTGTCAAGCTATTTAATTGTTGTAAGACGATTGAGGAATTCTTACAAAACATTTTAGTAGAGGGAGATTTTCAAATCTAACCATAAACCAGTGGACACAACCTAGCAGGGGAAAATGTTAACAAAATGCTACCTTAGAATATAAGGAATTAAGTCATATTATTTCCATAAGAGCAATGAAGCCATTGTTTAAGAAGGCAACTTTATATGGTTCAATAGAGCTAAATCTCACCTTCCAACATAAGCAACTAGAGTCTATGATCTCTTTCACCATCAGGCCAGGAGAAATGAAACAATGCAAAAGGGGTAGGTTTTCAATGCTAATCACATGTTACTGGACACAGTCTAACTGAATAAAATCTAAATTAAACCCCACTGTCAGACAAGAGCTACTATGGCCCCTCATTTCCTTCACCATTTCTAATTGTTTTACGACTCTAGAAATGCAGACTTGGAGACTTCTCGTTATGATCCAAAAAGGGGAGATTTTCAAATCTTATCACCTGGACAGAAACTAAGGGATTAAAATCAAAACTAGATCTCACTGTGGAACAAGAGCTACTATGGCCCATTATATCCTTCACTGTTTCTGATTGTTTTACGAGTCTAGGAATGCCAACCTGGAGACTTTTCATTACAGGGTGGATTGCTTGAATCTTATAAAATCATAAAAGTCCCCATATATTAGAGCAGATTGTATATTTGAAAAACATAGAAGGTGAAGAAACAGGAGTGTAGTTCTTTGGAAAAGTGTGTCAAGCTATTTAATTGTTGTAAGACGATTGAGGAATTCTTACAAAACATTTTAGTAGAGGGAGATTTTCAAATCTAACCATAAACCAGTGGACACAACCTAGCAGGGGAAAATGTTAACAAAATGCTACCTTAGAATATAAGGAATTAAGTCATATTATTTCCATAAGAGCAATGAAGCCATTGTTTAAGAAGGCAACTTTATATGGTTCAGTGGAGCTAAATCTCACCTTCCGACATAAGCAACTAGGGTCTATGATCTCTTTCACCATCAGGCCAGGAGAAATGAAACAATGCAAAAGGGGTAGGTTTTCAATGCTAATCACATGTTACTGGACACAGTCTAACTGAATAAAATCTAAATTAAACCCCACTGTCAGACAAGAGCTACTATGGCCCCTCATTTCCTTCACCATTTCTAATTGTTTTACGACTCTAGAATTGCAGACTTGGAGACTTCTCGTTATGATCCAAAAAGGGGAGATTTTCAAATCTTATCACCAGGACAGAAACTAAGGGATTAAAATCAAAACTAGATCTCACTGTGGAACAAGAGCTACTATGGCCCATTATATCCTTCACTGTTTCTGATTGTTTTACGAGTCTAGGAATGCCAACCTGGAGACTTTTCATTACAGGGTGGATTGCTTGAATCTTATACAATCATAAAAGTCACCATATATTAGAGCAGATTGTATATTTGAAAAACATAGAAGGTGAAGAAACAGGAGTGTAGTTCTTTGGAAAAGTGTGTCAAGCAATTTAATTGTTGTAAGACGATTGAGGAATTCTTACAAAACATTTTAGAAGAGGGAGATTTTCAAATCTAACCATAAACCAGTGGACACAACCTAGCAGGGGAAAATGTTAACAAAATGCTACCTTAGAATATAAGGAATTAAGTCATATTATTTCCATAAGAGTAATGAAGCCATTGTTTAAGAAGGCAACTTTATATGGTTCAGTGGAGCTAAATCTCACCTTCCAACATAAGCAACTCGGGTCTATGATCTCTTTCACCATCAGGCCAGGAGAAATGAAACAATGCAAAAGGGGTAGGTTTTCAATGCTAATCACATGTTACTGGACACAGTCTAACTGAATAAAATCTAAATTAAACCCCACTGTCAGACAAGAGCTACTATGGCCCCTCATTTCCTTCACCATTTCTAATTGTTTTACGACTCTAGAAATGCAGACTTGGAGACTTCTCGTTATGATCCAAAAAGGGGAGATTTTCAAATCTTATCACCAGGACATAAACTAAGGGATTAAAGTCAAAACTAGATCTCACTGTGGAACAAGAGCTACTATGGCCCATTATATCCTTCACTGTTTCTGATTGTTTTACGAGTCTAGGAATGCCAACCTGGAGACTTTTCATAACAGGGTGGATTGCTTGAATCTTATAAAATCATAAAAGTCACCATATATTAGAGCAGATTGTATATTTGAAAAACATAGAAGGTGAAGAAACAGGATTGTAGTTCTTTGGAAAAGTGTGTCAAGCTATTTAATTGTTGTAAGACGATTGAGGAATTCTTACAAAACATTTTAGTAGAGGGAGATTTTCAAATCTAACCATAAACCAGTGGACACAACCTAGCAGGGGAAAATGTTAACAAAATGCTACCTTAGAATATAAGGAATTAAGTCATATTATTTCCATAAGAGCAATGAAGCCATTGTTTAAGAAGGCAACTTTATATGGTTCAGTGGAGCTAAATCTCACCTTCCAACATAAGCAACTAGGGTCTATGATCTCTTTCACCATCAGGCCAGGAGAAATGAAACAATCCAAAAGGGGTAGGTTTTCAATGCTAATCACATGTTACTGGACACAGTCTAGCTGAATAAAATCTAAATTAAACCCCACTGTCAGACAAGAGCCACTATGGCCCATCATTTCCTTCACCATTTCTAATTGTTTTACGACTCTAGAAATGCAGACTTGGAGACTTCTCGTTATGATCCAAAAAGGGGAGATTTTCAAATCTTATCACCAGGACAGAAACTAAGGGATTAAAATCAAAACTAGATCTCACTGTGGAACAAGAGCTACTATGGCCCATTATATCCTTCACTGTTTCTGATTGTTTTCCGAGTCTAGGAATGCCAACCTGGAGACTTTTCATAACAGGGTGGATTGCTTGAATCTTATAAAATCATAAAAGTCACCATATATTAGAGCAGATTGTTTATTTGAAAAACATAGAAGGTGAAGAAACAGGAGTGTAGTTCTTTGGAAAAGTGTGTCAAGCTATTTAATTGTTGTAAGACGATTGAGGAATTCTTACAAAACATTTTAGTAGAGGGAGATTTTCAAATCTAACCATAAACCAGTGGACACAACCTAGCAGGGGAAAATGTTAACAAAATGCTACCTTAGAATATAAGGAATTAAGTCATATTATTTCCATAAGAGCAATGAAGCCATTGTTTAAGAAGGCAACTTTATATGGTTCAGTGGGGCTAAATCTCACCTTCCAACATAAGCAACTAGGGTCTATGATCTCTTTCACCATCAGGCCAGGAGAAATGAAACAATCCAAAAGGGGTAGGTTTTCAATGCTAATCACATGTTACTGGACACAGTCTAACTGAATAAAATCTAAATTAAACCCCACTGTTAGACAAGAGCTACTATGGCCCATCATTTCCTTCACCATTTCTAATTGTTTTACGACTCTAGAAATGCAGACTTGGAGACTTCTCGTTATGATCCAAAAAGGGGAGATTTTCAAATCTTATCACCTGGACAGAAACTAAGGGATTAAAATCAAAACTAGATCTCACTGTGGAACAAGAGCTACTATGGCCCATTATATCCTTCACTGTTTCTGATTGTTTTACGAGTCTAGGAATGCCAACCTGGAGACTTTTCATTACAGGGTGGATTGCTTGAATCTTATAAAATCATAAAAGTCACCATATATTAGAGCAGATTGTATATTTGAAAAACATAGATGGTGAAGAAACAGGAGTGTAGTTCTTTGGAAAAGTGTGTCAAGCTATTTAATTGTTGTAAGACGATTGAGGAATTCTTACAAAACATTTTAGTAGAGGGAGATTTTCAAATCTAACCATAAACCAGTGGACACAACCTAGCAGGGGAAAATGTTATCAAAATGCTACCTTAGAATATAAGGAATTAAGTCATATTATTTCCATAAGAGCAATGAAGCCATTGTTTAAGAAGCAACTTTATATGGTTCAGTGGAGCTAAATCTCACCTTCCAACATAAGCAACTAGGGTCTATGATCTCTTTCACCATCAGGCCAGGAGAAATGAAACAATGCAAAAGGGGTAGGTTTTCAATGCTAATCACATGTTACTGGACACAGTCTAACTGAATAAAATCTAAATTAAACCCCACTGTCAGACAAGAGCTACTATGGCCCCTCATTTCCTTCACCATTTCTAATTGTTTTACGACTCTAGAAATGCAGACTTGGAGACTTCTCGTTATGATCCAAAAAGGGGAGATTTTCAAATCTTATCACCTGGACAGAAACTAAGGGATTAAAATCAAAACTAGATCTCACTGTGGAACAAGAGCTACTATGGCCCATTATATCCTTCACTGTTTCTGATTGTTTTACGAGTCTAGGAATGCCAACCTGGAGACTTTTCATTACAGGGTGGATTGCTTGAATCTTATAAAATCATAAAAGTCACCATATATTAGAGCAGATTGTATATTTGAAAAACATAGAAGGTGAAGAAACAGGAGTGTAGTTCTTTGGAAAAGTGTGTCAAGCTATTTAATTGTTGTAAGACGATTGAGGAATTCTTACAAAACATTTTAGTAGAGGGAGATTTTCAAATCTAACCATAAACCAGTGGACACAACCTAGCAGGGGAAAATGTTAACAAAATGCTACCTTAGAATATAAGGAATTAAGTCATATTATTTCCATAAGAGCAATGAAGCCATTGTTTAAGAAGGCAACTTTATATGGTTCAATAGAGCTAAATCTCACCTTCCAACATAAGCAACTAGAGTCTATGATCTCTTTCACCATCAGGCCAGGAGAAATGAAACAATGCAAAAGGGGTAGGTTTTCAATGCTAATCACATGTTACTGGACACAGTCTAACTGAATAAAATCTAAATTAAACCCCACTGTCAGACAAGAGCTACTATGGCCCCTCATTTCCTTCACCATTTCTAATTGTTTTACGACTCTAGAAATGCAGACTTGGAGACTTCTCGTTATGATCCAAAAAGGGGAGATTTTCAAATCTTATCACCTGGACAGAAACTAAGGGATTAAAATCAAAACTAGATCTCACTGTGGAACAAGAGCTACTATGGCCCATTATATCCTTCACTGTTTCTGATTGTTTTACGAGTCTAGGAATGCCAACCTGGAGACTTTTCATTACAGGGTGGATTGCTTGAATCTTATAAAATCATAAAAGTCCCCATATATTAGAGCAGATTGTATATTTGAAAAACATAGAAGGTGAAGAAACAGGAGTGTAGTTCTTTGGAAAAGTGTGTCAAGCTATTTAATTGTTGTAAGACGATTGAGGAATTCTTACAAAACATTTTAGTAGAGGGAGATTTTCAAATCTAACCATAAACCAGTGGACACAACCTAGCAGGGGAAAATGTTAACAAAATGCTACCTTAGAATATAAGGAATTAAGTCATATTATTTCCATAAGAGCAATGAAGCCATTGTTTAAGAAGGCAACTTTATATGGTTCAGTGGAGCTAAATCTCACCTTCCGACATAAGCAACTAGGGTCTATGATCTCTTTCACCATCAGGCCAGGAGAAATGAAACAATGCAAAAGGGGTAGGTTTTCAATGCTAATCACATGTTACTGGACACAGTCTAACTGAATAAAATCTAAATTAAACCCCACTGTCAGACAAGAGCTACTATGGCCCCTCATTTCCTTCACCATTTCTAATTGTTTTACGACTCTAGAATTGCAGACTTGGAGACTTCTCGTTATGATCCAAAAAGGGGAGATTTTCAAATCTTATCACCAGGACAGAAACTAAGGGATTAAAATCAAAACTAGATCTCACTGTGGAACAAGAGCTACTATGGCCCATTATATCCTTCACTGTTTCTGATTGTTTTACGAGTCTAGGAATGCCAACCTGGAGACTTTTCGTTACAGGGTGGATTGCTTGAATCTTATACAATCATAAAAGTCACCATATATTAGAGCAGATTGTATATTTGAAAAACATAGAAGGTGAAGAAACAGGAGTGTAGTTCTTTGGAAAAGTGTGTCAAGCAATTTAATTGTTGTAAGACGATTGAGGAATTCTTACAAAACATTTTAGAAGAGGGAGATTTTCAAATCTAACCATAAACCAGTGGACACAACCTAGCAGGGGAAAATGTTAACAAAATGCTACCTTAGAATATAAGGAATTAAGTCATATTATTTCCATAAGAGTAATGAAGCCATTGTTTAAGAAGGCAACTTTATATGGTTCAGTGGAGCTAAATCTCACCTTCCAACATAAGCAACTCGGGTCTATGATCTCTTTCACCATCAGGCCAGGAGAAATGAAACAATGCAAAAGGGGTAGGTTTTCAATGCTAATCACATGTTACTGGACACAGTCTAACTGAATAAAATCTAAATTAAACCCCACTGTCAGACAAGAGCTACTATGGCCCCTCATTTCCTTCACCATTTCTAATTGTTTTTCGACTCTAGAAATGCAGACTTGGAGACTTCTCGTTATGATCCAAAAAGGGGAGATTTTCAAATCTTATCACCTGGACAGAAACTAAGGGATTAAAATCAAAACTAGATCTCACTGTGGAACAAGAGCTACTATGGCCCATTATATCCTTCACTGTTTCTGATTGTTTTACGAGTCTAGGAATGCCAACCTGGAGACTTTTCATTACAGGGTGAATTGCTTGAATCTTATAAAATCATAAAAGTCACCATATATTAGAGCAGATTGTATATTTGAATAACATAGAAGGTGAAGAAACAGGAGTGTAGTTCTTTGGAAAAGTGTGTCAAGCTATTTAATTGTTGTAAGACGATTGAGGAATTCTTACAAAACATTTTAGTAGAGGGAGATTTTCAAATCTAACCATAAACCAGTGGACACAACCTAGCAGGGGAAAATGTTAACAAAATGCTACCTTAGAATATAAGGAATTAAGTCATATTATTTCCATAAGAGCAATGAAGCCATTGTTTAAGAAGGCAACTTTATATGGTTCAATAGAGCTAAATCTCACCTTCCAACATAAGCAACTAGAGTCTATGATCTCATTCACCATCAGGCCAGGAGAAATGAAACAATGCAAAAGGGGTAGGTTTTCAATGCTAATCACATGTTACTGGACACAGTCTAACTGAATAAAATCTAAATTAAACCCCACTGTCAGACAAGAGCTACTATGGCCCCTCATTTCCTTCACCATTTCTAATTGTTTTACGACTCTAGAAATGCAGACTTGGAGACTTCTCGTTATGATCCAAAAAGGGGAGATTTTCAAATCTTATCACCTGGACAGAAACTAAGGGATTAAAATCAAAACTAGATCTCACTGTGGAACAAGAGCTACTATGGCCCATTATATCCGTCACTGTTTCTGATTGTTTTACGAGTCTAGGAATGCCAACCTGGAGACTTTTCATTACAGGGTGGATTGCTTGAATCTTATAAAATCATAAAAGTCACCATATATTAGAGCAGATTGTATATTTGAAAAACATAGAAGGTGAAGAAACAGGAGTGTAGTTCTTTGGAAAAGTGTGTCAAGCTATTTAATTGTTGTAAGACGATTGAGGAATTCTTACAAAACATTTTAGTAGAGGGAGATTTTCAAATCTAACCATATACCAGTGGACACAACCTAGCAGGGGAAAATGTTAACAAAATGCTACCTTAGAATATAAGGAATTAAGTCATATTATTTCCATAAGAGTAATGAAGCCATTGTTTAAGAAGGCAACTTTATATGGTTCAGTGGAGCTAAATCTCACCTTCCAACATAAGCAACTCGGGTCTATGATCTCTTTCACCATCAGGCCAGGAGAAATGAAACAATGCAAAAGGGGTAGGTTTTCAATGCTAATCACATGTTACTGGACACAGTCTAACTGAATAAAATCTAAATTAAACCCCACTGTCAGACAAGAGCTACTATGGCCCCTCATTTCCTTCACCATTTCTAATTGTTTTTCGACTCTAGAAATGCAGACTTGGAGACTTCTCGTTATGATCCAAAAAGGGGAGATTTTCAAATCTTATCACCAGGACAGAAACTAAGGGATTAAAATCAAAACTAGATCTCACTGTGGAACAAGAGCTACTATGGCCCATTATATCCTTCATTGTTTCTGATTGTTTTACGAGTCTAGGAATGCCAACCTGGAGACTTTTCATTACAGGGTGGATTGCTTGAATCTTATAAAATCATAAAAGTCACCATATATTAGAGCAGATTGTATATTTGAAAAACATAGATGGTGAAGAAACAGGAGTGTAGTTCTTTGGAAAAGTGTGTCAAGCTATTTAATTGTTGTAAGACGATTGAGGAATTCTTACAAAACATTTTAGTAGAGGGAGATTTTCAAATCTAACCATAAACCAGTGGACACAACCTAGCAGGGGAAAATGTTATCAAAATGCTACCTTAGAATATAAGGAATTAAGTCATATTATTTCCATAAGAGCAATGAAGCCATTGTTTAAGAAGCAACTTTATATGGTTCAGTGGAGCTAAATCTCACCTTCCAACATAAGCAACTAGGGTCTATGATCTCTTTCACCATCAGGCCAGGAGAAATGAAACAATGCAAAAGGGGTAGGTTTTCAATGCTAATCACATGTTACTGGACACAGTCTAACTGAATAAAATCTAAATTAAACCCCACTGTCAGACAAGAGCTACTATGGCCCCTCATTTCCTTCACCATTTCTAATTGTTTTACGACTCTAGAAATGCAGACTTGGAGACTTCTCGTTATGATCCAAAAAGGGGAGATTTTCAAATCTTATCACCTGGACAGAAACTAAGGGATTAAAATCAAAACTAGATCTCACTGTGGAACAAGAGCTACTATGGCCCATTATATCCTTCACTGTTTCTGATTGTTTTACGAGTCTAGGAATGCCAACCTGGAGACTTTTCATTACAGGGTGGATTGCTTGAATCTTATAAAATCATAAAAGTCACCATATATTAGAGCAGATTGTATATTTGAAAAACATAGAAGGTGAAGAAACAGGAGTGTAGTTCTTTGGAAAAGTGTGTCAAGCTATTTAATTGTTGTAAGACGATTGAGGAATTCTTACAAAACATTTTAGTAGAGGGAGATTTTCAAATCTAACCATAAACCAGTGGACACAACCTAGCAGGGGAAAATGTTAACAAAATGCTACCTTAGAATATAAGGAATTAAGTCATATTATTTCCATAAGAGCAATGAAGCCATTGTTTAAGAAGGCAACTTTATATGGTTCAATAGAGCTAAATCTCACCTTCCAACATAAGCAACTAGAGTCTATGATCTCTTTCACCATCAGGCCAGGAGAAATGAAACAATGCAAAAGGGGTAGGTTTTCAATGCTAATCACATGTTACTGGACACAGTCTAACTGAATAAAATCTAAATTAAACCCCACTGTCAGACAAGAGCTACTATGGCCCCTCATTTCCTTCACCATTTCTAATTGTTTTACGACTCTAGAAATGCAGACTTGGAGACTTCTCGTTATGATCCAAAAAGGGGAGATTTTCAAATCTTATCACCTGGACAGAAACTAAGGGATTAAAATCAAAACTAGATCTCACTGTGGAACAAGAGCTACTATGGCCCATTATATCCTTCACTGTTTCTGATTGTTTTACGAGTCTAGGAATGCCAACCTGGAGACTTTTCATTACAGGGTGGATTGCTTGAATCTTATAAAATCATAAAAGTCCCCATATATTAGAGCAGATTGTATATTTGAAAAACATAGAAGGTGAAGAAACAGGAGTGTAGTTCTTTGGAAAAGTGTGTCAAGCTATTTAATTGTTGTAAGACGATTGAGGAATTCTTACAAAACATTTTAGTAGAGGGAGATTTTCAAATCTAACCATAAACCAGTGGACACAACCTAGCAGGGGAAAATGTTAACAAAATGCTACCTTAGAATATAAGGAATTAAGTCATATTATTTCCATAAGAGCAATGAAGCCATTGTTTAAGAAGGCAACTTTATATGGTTCAGTGGAGCTAAATCTCACCTTCCGACATAAGCAACTAGGGTCTATGATCTCTTTCACCATCAGGCCAGGAGAAATGAAACAATGCAAAAGGGGTAGGTTTTCAATGCTAATCACATGTTACTGGACACAGTCTAACTGAATAAAATCTAAATTAAACCCCACTGTCAGACAAGAGCTACTATGGCCCCTCATTTCCTTCACCATTTCTAATTGTTTTACGACTCTAGAATTGCAGACTTGGAGACTTCTCGTTATGATCCAAAAAGGGGAGATTTTCAAATCTTATCACCAGGACAGAAACTAAGGGATTAAAATCAAAACTAGATCTCACTGTGGAACAAGAGCTACTATGGCCCATTATATCCTTCACTGTTTCTGATTGTTTTACGAGTCTAGGAATGCCAACCTGGAGACTTTTCATTACAGGGTGGATTGCTTGAATCTTATAAAATCATAAAAGTCACCATATATTAGAGCAGATTGTATATTTGAAAAACATAGAAGGTGAAGAAACAGGAGTGTAGTTCTTTGGAAAAGTGTGTCAAGCTATTTAATTGTTGTAAGACGATTGAGGAATTCTTACAAAACATTTTAGTAGAGGGAGATTTTCAAATCTAACCATAAACCAGTGGACACAACCTAGCAGGGGAAAATGTTAACAAAATGCTACCTTAGAATATAAGGAATTAAGTCATATTATTTCTATAAGAGCAATGAAGCCATTGTTTAAGAAGGCAACTTTATATGGTTCAGTGGAGCTAAATCTCACCTTCCAACATAAGCAACTAGGGTCTTTGATCTCTTTCACCATCAGGCCAGGAGAAATGAAACAATCCAAAAGGGGTAAGTTTTCAATGCTAATCACATGTTACTGGACACAGTCTAACTGAATAAAATCTAAATTAAACCCCACTGTCAGACAAGAGCTACTATGGCCCATCATTTCCTTCACCATTTCTAATTGTTTTACAACTCTAGAAATGCAGACTTGGAGACTTCTCGTTATGATCCAAAAAGGGGAGATTTTCAAATCTTATCACCTGGACAGAAACTAAGGGATTAAAATCAAAACTAGATCTCACTGTGGAACAAGAGCTACTATGGCCCATTATATCCTTCACTGTTTCTGATTGTTTTACGAGTCTAGGAATGCCAACCTGGAGACGTTTCATTACAGGGTGGATTGCTTGAATCTTATAGGGTAAAGTGATATGATTTTTCTCTTGTTTAAGAAGGTAAATTTATATATTATATTAGATAGTTAAACCAAGATAAAGAGCTTTGCAAGCTCTCTCCATCCACCCTTTGCATCCGAAGTCAGAGAATAATCATGTAGGAATCAGCCCGGCTAGCTCAGTCGGTAGAGCATGAGACTCTTAATCTCAGGGTTGTGGGTTCGAGCCCCACGTTGGGCGAGATATGTAATTTTATGTCTCCTTTATTGAAAAAATAAAAAAAGAAGGAAGGTGCTTACGTTTGGCCTAGGGAATCATGAAAGTCACCATATATTAGAGCAGATTGTATATATGAAAAACATAGAAGGTGAAGAAACAGGAGTGTAGTTCTTTGGATAAGTGTGTCAAGCAATTTAATTGTTGTAAGACGATTGAGGAATTCTTACAAAACATTTTAGTAGAGGAAGATTTTCAAATCTAACAATAAACAAGTGGACACAACCTAGCAGGGGAAAATGTTGACAAAATGCTACCTTAGAATATAAGGAATTAAGTCATATTATTTCCATAAGAGCAATGAAGCCATTGTTTAAGAAGGCAACTTTATATGGTTCAATAGAGCTAAATCTCACCTTCCAACATAAGCAACTAGGGTCTATGATCTCTTTCACCATCAGGCCAGGAGAAATGAAACAATGCAAAAGGGGTAGGTTTTCAATGCTAATCACATGTTACTGGACACAGTCTAACTGAATAAAATCTAAATTAAACCCCACTGTCAGACAAGAGCTACTATGGCCCACCATTTCCTTCACCATTCTAATTGTGATCCAAAACGGGGAGATTTTCAAATCTTATCACCTGGACAGAAACTAAGGGATTAAAACCAAAACTAGATCTCACTTTGGAACAAGAGCTACTATGGCCCATTATATCCTTCACTGTTTCTGATTGTTTTACGAGTCTAGGAATGCCAACCTGGAGACGTTTCATTACAGGGTGGATTGCTTGAATCTTATAGGGTAAAGTGATATGATTTTTCTCTTGTTTAAGAAGGTAAATTTATATATTATATTACATAGTTAAACCAAGATAAAGAGCTTTGCAAGCTCTCTCCATCCACCCTTTGCATCCGAAGTCAGAGAATAATCATGTAGGAATCAGCCCGGCTAGCTCAGTCGGTAGAGCATGAGACTCTTAATCTCAGGGTCGTGGGTTCGAGCCCCACGTTGGGCGAGATATGTAATTTTATGTCTCCTTTATTGAAAAAATAAAAAAAGAAGGAAGGTGCTTACGTTTGGCCTAGGGAATCATGAAAGTCACCATCTATTAGAGCAGATTGTATATATGAAAAACATAGAAGGTGAAGAAACATGAGTGTAGTTCTTTGGATAAGTGTGTCAAGCAATTTAATTGTTGTAAGACGATTGAGGAATTCTTACAAAACATTTTAGTAGAGGAAGATTTTCAAATCTAACAATAAACAAGTGGACACAACCTAGCAGGGGAAAATGTTGACAAAATGCTACCTTAGAATATAAGGAATTAAGTCATATTATTTCCATAAGAGCAATGAAGCCATTGTTTAAGAAGGCAACTTTATATGGTTCAATAGAGCTAAATCTCACCTTCCAACATAAGCAACTAGGGTCTATGATCTCTTTCACCATCAGGCCAGGAGAAATGAAACAATGCAAAAGGTGTAGGTTTTCAATGCTAATCACATGTTACTGGACACAGTCTAACTGAATAAAATCTAAATTAAACCCCACTGTCAGACAAGAGCTACTATGGCCCACCATTTCCTTCACCATTCTAATTGTGATCCAAAACGGGGAGATTTTCAAATCTTATCACCTGGACAGAAACTAAGGGATTAAAATCAAAACTAGATCTCACTTTGGAACAAGAGCTACTATGGCCCATTATATCCTTCACTGTTTCTGATTGTTTTACGAGTCTAGGAATGCCAACCTGGAGACGTTTCATTACAGGGTGGATTGCTTGAATCTTATAGGGTAAAGTGATATGATTTTTCTCTTGTTTAAGAAGGTAAATTTATATATTATATTAGATAGTTAAACCAAGATAAAGAGCTTTGCAAGCTCTCTCCATCCACCCTTTGCATCCGAAGTCAGAGAATAATCATTTTGGAATCAGCCCGGCTAGCTCAGTCGGTAGAGCATGAGACTCTTAATCTCAGGGTCGTGGGTTCGAGCCCCACGTTGGGCGAGATATGTAATTTTATGTCTCCTTTATTGAAAAAATAAAAAAAGAAGGAAGGTGCTTACGTTTGGCCTAGGGAATCATGAAAGTCACCATATATTAGAGCAGATTGTATATTTGAAAAACATAGAAGGTGAAGAAACAGGAGTGTAGTTCTTTGGATAAGTGTGTCAAGCAATTTAATTGTTGTAAGACGATTGAGGAATTCTTACAAAACATTTTAGTAGAGGGAGATTTTCAAATCTAACAATAAACAAGTGGACACAACCTAGCAGGGGAAAATGTTAACAAAATGCTACCTTAGAATATAAGGAATTAAGTCATATTATTTCCATAAGAGCAATGAAGCCATTGTTTAAGAAGGCAACTTTATATGGTTCAATAGAGCTAAATCTCACCTTCCAACATAAGCAACTAGGGTCTATGATCTCTTTCACCATCAGGCCAGGAGAAATGAAACAATGCAAAAGGGGTAGGTTTTCAATGCTAATCACATGTTACTGGACACAGTCTAACTGAATAAAATCTAAATTAAACCCCACTGTCAGACAAGAGCTACTATGGCCCATCATTT
This sequence comes from Pelobates fuscus, assembly GCF_036172605.1. NCBI lineage: Eukaryota > Metazoa > Chordata > Amphibia > Anura > Pelobatidae > Pelobates > Pelobates fuscus. Next base: position 65,309,864 of record NC_086318.1, read on the forward strand.
CCTTCACCATTTCTAATTGTTTTACGACTCTAGAAATGCAGACTTGGAGACTTCTCGTTATGATCCAAAAAGGGGAGATTTTCAAATCTTATCACCTGGACAGAAACTAAGGGATTAAAATCAAAACTAGATCTCACTGTGGAACAAGAGCTACTATGGCCCATTATATCCTTCACTGTTTCTGATTGTTTTACAAGTCTAGGAATGCCAACCTGGAGACGTTTCATTACAGGGTGGATTGCTTGAATCTTATAAAATCATAAAAGTCACCATATATTAGAGCAGATTGCATATTTCAAAAACATAGAAGGTGAAGAAACAGGAGTGTAGTTCTTTGGAAAAGTGTGTCAAGCAATTTAATTGTTGTAAGACGATTGAGGAATTCTTACAAAATATTTTAGTAGAGGAAGATTTTCAAATCTAACAATAAACAAGTGGACACAACCTACCAGGGGAAAATGTTAACAAAATGCTACCTTAGAATATAAGGAATTAAGTCATATTATTTCCATAAGAGCAATGAAGCCATTGTTTAAGAAGGCAACTTTATATGGTTCAATAGAGCTAAATCTCACCTTCCAACATAAGCAACTAGGGTCTATGATCTCTTTCACCATCAGGCCAGGAGAAATGAAACAATGCAAAAGGGGTAGGTTTTCAATGCCAATCACATGTTACTGGACACAGTCTAACTGAATAAAATCTAAATTAAACCCCACTGTCAGACAAGAGCTACTATGGCCCACCATTTCCTTCACCATTCTAATTGTGATCCAAAAAGGGGAGATTTTCAAATCTTATCACCTGGACAGAAACTAAGGGATTAAAATCAAAACTAGATCTCACTGTGGAACAAGAGCTACTATGGCCCATTATATCCTTCACTGTTTCTGATTGTTTTACGAGTCTAGGAATGCCAACCTGGAGACTTTTCATTACAGGGTGGATTGCTTGAATCTTATAAAATCATAAAAGTCACTATATATTAGAGCAGATTGTATATTTGAAAAACATAGAAGGTGAAGAAACAGGAGTGTAGTTCTTTGGAAAAGTGTGTCAAGCAATTTAATTGTTGTAAGACGATTGAGGAACTCTTACAAAACATTTTAGTAGAGGGAGATTTTTAAATCTAACCATAAACCAGTGGACACAACCTAGCAGGGGAAAATGCTAACAAAATGCTACCTTAGAATATAAGGAATTAAGTCATATTATTTCCATAAGAGCAATGAAGCCATTGTTTAAGAAGGCAACTTTATATGGTTCAGTGGAGCTAAATCTCACCTTCCAACATAAGCAACTAGGGTCTATGATCTCTTTCACCATCAGGCCAGGAGAAATGAAACAATCCAAAAGGGGTAGGTTTTCAATGCTAATCACATGTTACTGGACACAGTCTAACTGAATAAAATCTAAATTAAACCCCACTGTCAGACAAGAGCTACTATGGCCCATCATTTCCTTCACCATTTCTAATTGTTTTACGACTCTAGAAATGCAGACTTGGAGACTTCTCGTTATGATCCAAAAAGGGGAGATTTTCAAATCTTATCACCTGGACAGAAACTAAGGGATTAAAATCAAAACTAGATGTCACTATGGAACAAGAGCTACTATGGCCCATTATATCCTTCACTGTTTCTGATTGTTTTACAAGTCTAGGAATGCCAACCTGGAGACTTTTCATTACAGGGTGGATTGCTTGAATCTTATAGCGTAAAGTGATATGATTTTTCTCTTGTTTAAGAAGGTAAATTTATATATTATATTAAATAGTTAAACCAAGATAGAGAGCTTTGCAAGCTCTCTCCATCCACCCTTTGCATCCGAAGTCAGAGAATAATCATGTAGGAATCAGCCCGGCTAGCTCAGTCGGTAGAGCATGAGACTCTTAATCTCAGGGTCGTGGGTTCGAGCCCCACGTTGGGCGCGATATGTAATTTTATGTCTCCTTTATTGAAAAAATAAAAAAAGAAGGAAGGTGCTTACGTTTGGCCTAGGGAATCATAAAAGTCACCATATATTAGAGCAGATTCTATATTTGAAAAACATAGAAGGTGAAGAAACAGGAGTGTAGTTCTTTGGAAAAGTGTGTCAAGCAATTTAATTGTTGTAAGACGATTGAGGAATTCTTACAAAACATTTTAGTAGAGGAAGATTTTCAAATCTAGCAATAAACAAGTGGACACAACCTAGCAGGGGAAAATGTTAACAAAATGCTACCTTAGAATATAAGGAATTAAGTCATATTATTTCCATAAGATCAATGAAGCCATTGTTTAAGAAGGCAACTTTATATGGTTCAGTGGAGCTAAATCTCACCTTCCAACATAAGCAACTAGGGTCTATGATCTCTTTCACCATCAGGCCAGGAGAAATGAAACAATGCAAAAGGGGTAGGTTTTCAATGCTAATCACATGTTACTGGACACAGTCTAACTGAATAAAATCTAAATTAAACCCCACTGTCAGACAAGAGCTACTATGGCCCCTCATTTCCTTCACCATTTCTAATTGTTTTACGACTCTAGAAATGCAGACTTGGAGACTTCTCGTTATGATCCAAAAAGGGGAGATTTTCAAATCTTATCACCTGGACAGAAACTAAGGGATTAAAATCAAAACTAGATCTCACTGTGGAACAAGAGCTACTATGGCCCATTATATCCTTCACTGTTTCTGATTGTTTTACAAGTCTAGGAATGCCAACCTGGAGACGTTTCATTACAGGGTGGATTGCTTGAATCTTATAAAATCATAAAAGTCACCATATATTAGAGCAGATTGCATATTTGAAAAACATAGAAGGTGAAGAAACAGGAGTGTAGTTCTTTGGAAAAGTGTGTCAATCAATTTAAATGTTGTAAGACGATTGAGGAATTCTTACAAAGCATTTTAGTAGAGGGAGATTTTCAAATCTAACCATAAACCAGTGGACACAACCTAGCAGGGGAAAATGTTAACAAAATGCTACCTTAGAATATAAGGAATTAAGTCATATTATTTTCATAAGAGCAATGAAGCCATTGTTTAAGAAGGCAACTTTATATGGTTCAGTGGAGCTAAATCTCACCTTCCAACATAAGCAACTAGGGTCTATGATCTCTTTCACCATCAGGCCAAGAGAAATGAAACAATGCAAAAGGGGTAGGTTTTCAATGCTAATCACATGTTACTGGACACAGTCTAATTGAATAAAATCTAAATTAAACCCCACTGTCAGACAAGAGCTACTATGGCCCCTCATTTCCTTCACCATTTCTAATTGTTTTACGACTCTAGAAATGCAGACTTGGAGACTTCTCGTTATGATCCAAAAAGGGGAGATTTTCAAATCTTATCACCTGGACAGAAACTAAGGGATTAAAATCAAAACTAGATCTCACTGTGGAACAAGAGATACTATGGCCCATTATATCCTTCACTGTTTCTGATTGTTTTACGAGTCTAGGAATGCCAACCTGGAGACTTTTCATTACAGGGTGGATTGCTTGAATCTTATAAAATCATAAAAGTCCCCATATATTAGAGCAGATTGTATATTTGAAAAACATAGAAGGTGAAGAAACAGGAGTGTAGTTCTTTGGAAAAGTGTGTCAAGCAATTTAATTGTTGTAAGACGATTGAGGAATTCTTACAAAACATTTTAGTAGAGGGAGATTTTCAAATCTAACCATAAACCAGTGGACACAACCTAGCAGGGGAAAATGTTAACAAAATGCTACCTTAGAATATAAGGAATTAAGTCATATTATTTCCATAAGAGCAATGAAGCCATTGTTTAAGAAGGCAACTTTATATGGTTCAGTGGAGCTAAATCTCACCTTCCAACATAAGCAACTAGGGTCTATGATCTCTTTCACCATCAGGCCAGGAGAAATGAAACAATGCAAAAGGGGTAGGTTTTCAATGCTAATCACATGTTACTGGACACAGTCTAACTGAATAAAATCTAAATTAAACCCCACTGTCAGACAAGAGCTACTATGGCCCCTCATTTCCTTCACCATTTCTAATTGTTTTACGACTCTAGAAATGCAGACTTGGAGACTTCTCGTTATGATCCAAAAAGGGGAGATTTTCAAATCTTATCACCTGGACAGAAACTAAGGGATTAAAATCAAAACTAGATCTCACTGTGGAACAAGAGCTACTATGGCCCATTATATCCTTCACTGTTTCTGATTGTTTTACAAGTCTAGGAATGCCAACCTGGAGACTTTTCATTACAGGGTGGATTGCTTGAATCTTATAGGGTAAAGTGATATGATTTTTCTCTTGATTAAGAAGGTAAATTTATATATTATATTAAATAGTTAAACCAAGATTGAGAGCTTTGCAAGCTCTCTCCATCCACCCTTTGCATCCGAAGTCAGAGAATAATCATTTTGGAATCAGCCCGGCTAGCTCAGTCGGTAGAGCATGAGACTCTTAATCTCAGGGTCGTGGGTTCGAGCCCCACGTTGGGCGAGATATGTAATTTTATGTCTCCTTTATTGAAAAAATAAAAAAAGAAGGAAGGTGCTTACGTTTGGCCTAGGGAATCATAAAAGTCACCATATATTAGAGCAGATTGTATATTTGAAAAACATAGAAGGTGAAGAAACAGGAGTGTAGTTCTTTGGAAAAGTGTGTCAAGCAATTTAATTGTTGTAAGACGATTGAGGAATTCTTACAAAACATTTTAGTAGAGGAAGATTTTCAAATCTAACAATAAACAAGTGGACACAACCTACCAGGGGAAAATGTTAACAAAATGCTACCTTAGAATATAAGGAATTAAGTCATATTATTTCCATAAGAGCAATGAAGCCATTGTTTAAGTAGGCAACTTTATATGGTTCAATAGAGCTAAATCTCACCTTCCAACATAAGCAACTAGGGTCTATGATCTCTTTCACCATCAGGCCAGGAGAAATGAAACAATGCAAAAGGGGTAGGTTTTCAATGCTAATCACATGTTACTGGACACAGTCTAACTGAATAAAATCTAAATTAAACCCCACTGTCAGACAAGAGCTACTATGGCCCCTCATTTCCTTCACCATTTCTAATTGTTTTACGACTCTAGAAATGCAGACTTGGAGACTTCTCGTTATGATAAAAAAGAAGGAAGGTGCTTACGTTTGGCCTAGGGAATCATAAAAGTCACCATATATTAGAGCAGATTGTATATTTGAAAAACATAGAAGGTGAAGAAACAGGAGTGTAGTTCTTTGGAAAAGTGTGTCAAGCAATTTAATTGTTGTAAGACGATTGAGGAATTCTTACAAAATATTTTAGTAGAGGAAGATTTTCAAATCTAACAATAAACAAGTGGACACAACCTACCAGGGGAAAATGTTAACAAAATGCTACCTTAGAATATAAGGAATTAAGTCATATTATTTCCATAAGAGCAATGAAGCCATTGTTTAAGAAGGCAACTTTATATGGTTCAATAGAGCTAAATCTCACCTTCCAACATAAGCAACTAGGGTCTATGATCTCTTTCACCATCAGGCCAGGAGAAATTAAACAATGCAAAAGGGGTAGGTTTTCAATGCTAATCACATGTTACTGGACACAGTCTAACTGAATAAAATCTAAATTAAACCCCACTGTCAGACAAGAGCTAATATGGCCCACCATTTCCTTCACCATTCTAATTGTGATCCAAAAAGGGGAGATTTTCAAATCTTATCACCTGGACAGAAACTAAGGGATTAAAATCAAAACTAGATCTCACTGTGGAACAAGAGCTACTATGGCCCATTATATCCTTCACTGTTTCTGATTGTTTTACGAGTCTAGGAATGCCAACCTGGAGACTTTTCATTACAGGGTGGATTGCTTGAATCTTATAAAATCATAAAAGTCACCATATATTAGAGCAGATTGTATATTTGAAAAACATAGAAGGTGAAGAAACAGGAGTGTAGTTCTTTGGAAAAGTGTGTCAAGCAATTTAATTGTTGTAAGACGATTGAGGAATTCTTACAAAACATTTTAGTAGAGGGAGATTTTCAAATCTAACCATAAACCAGTGGACACAACCTAGCAGGGGAAAATGCTAACAAAATGCTACCTTAGAATATAAGGAATTAAGTCATATTATTTCCATAAGAGCAATGAAGCCATTGTTTAAGAAGGCAACTTTATATGGTTCAGTGGAGCTAAATCTCACCTTCCAACATAAGCAACTAGGGTCTATGATCTCTTTCACCATCAGGCCAGGAGAAATGAAACAATCCAAAAGGGGTAGGTTTTCAATGCTAATCACATGTTACTGGACACAGTCTAACTGAATAAAATCTAAATTAAACCCCACTGTCAGACAAGAGCTACTATGGCCCAAAATTTCCTTCACCATTTCTAATTGTTTTACGACTCTAGAAATGCAGACTTGGAGACTTCTCGTTATGATCCAAAAAGGGGAGATTTTCAAATCTTATCACCTGGACAGAAACTAAGGGATTAAAATCAAAACTAGATCTCACTGTGGAACAAGAGCTACTATGGCCCATTATATCCTTCACTGTTTCTGATTGTTTTACAAGTCTAGGAATGCCAACCTGGAGACTTTTCATTACAGGGTGGATTGCTTGAATCTTATAGCGTAAAGTGATATGATTTTTCTCTTGTTTAAGAAGGTAAATTTATTTATTATATTAAATAGTTAAACCAAGATAGAGAGCTTTGCAAGCTCTCTCCATCCACCCTTTGCATCCGAAGTCAGAGAATAATCATGTAGGAATCAGCCCGGCTAGCTCAGTCGGTAGAGCATGAGACTCTTAATCTCAGGGTCGTGGGTTCGAGCCCCACGTTGGGCGCGATATGTAATTTTATGTCTCCTTTATTGAAAAAATAAAAAAAGAAGGAAGGTGCTTACGTTTGGCCTAGGGAATCATAAAAGTCACCATATATTAGAGCAGATTCTATATTTGAAAAACATAGAAGGTGAAGAAACAGGAGTGTAGTTCTTTATAAAAGTGTGTCAAGCAATTTAATTGTTGTAAGACGATTGAGGAATTCTTACAAAGCATTTTAGTAGAGGGAGATTTTCAAATCTAACCATAAACCAGTGGACACAACCTAGCAGGGGAAAATGTTAACAAAATGCTACCTTAGAATATAAGGAATTAAGTCATATTATTTTCATAAGAGCAATGAAGCCATTGTTTAAGAAGGCAACTTTATATGGTTCAGTGGAGCTAAATCTCACCTTCCAACATAAGCAACTAGGGTCTATGATCTCTTTCACCATCAGGCCAAGAGAAATGAAACAATGCAAAAGGGGTAGGTTTTCAATGCTAATCACATGTTACTGGACACAGTCTAATTGAATAAAATCTAAATTAAACCCCACTGTCAGACAAGAGCTACTATGGCCCCTCATTTCCTTCACCATTTCTAATTGTTTTACGACTCTAGAAATGCAGACTTGGAGACTTCTCGTTATGATCCAAAAAGGGGAGATTTTCAAATCTTATCACCTGGACAGAAACTAAGGGATTAAAATCAAAACTAGATCTCACTGTGGAACAAGAGATACTATGGCCCATTATATCCTTCACTGTTTCTGATTGTTTTACGAGTCTAGGAATGCCAACCTGGAGACTTTTCATTACAGGGTGGATTGCTTGAATCTTATAAAATCATAAAAGTCACCATATATTAGAGCAGATTGTATATTTGAAAAACATAGAAGGTGAAGAAACAGGAGTGTAGTTCTTTGGAAAAGTGTGTCAAGCAATTTAATTGTTGTAAGACGATTGAGGAATTCTTACAAAACATTTTAGTAGAGGGAGATTTTCAAATCTAACCATAAACCAGTGGACACAACCTAGCAGGGGAAAATGTTAACAAAATGCTACCTTAGAATATAAGGAATTAAGTCATATTATTTCCATAAGAGCAATGAAGCCATTGTTTAAGAAGGCAACTTTATATGGTTCAGTGGAGCTAAATCTCACCTTCCAACATAAGCAACTAGGGTCTATGATCTCTTTCACCATCAGGCCAGGAGAAATGAAACAATGCAAAAGGGGTAGGTTTTCAATGCTAATCACATGTTACTGGACACAGTCTAACTGAATAAAATCTAAATTAAACCCCACTGTCAGACAAGAGCTACTATGGCCCCTCATTTCCTTCACCATTTCTAATTGTTTTACGACTCTAGAAATGCAGACTTGGAGACTTCTCGTTATGATCCAAAAAGGGGAGATTTTCAAATCTTATCACCTGGACAGAAACTAAGGGATTAAAATCAAAACTAGATCTCACTGTGGAACAAGAGCTACTATGGCCCATTATATCCTTCACTGTTTCTGATTGTTTTACAAGTCTAGGAATGCCAACCTGGAGACTTTTCATTACAGGGTGGATTGCTTGAATCTTATAGGGTAAAGTGATATGATTTTTCTCTTGTTTAAGAAGGTAAATTTATATATTATATTAAATAGTTAAACCAAGATTGAGAGCTTTGCAAGCTCTCTCCATCCACCCTTTGCATCCGAAGTCAGAGAACAATCATTTTGGAATCAGCCCGGCTAGCTCAGTCGGTAGAGCATGAGACTCTTAATCTCAGGGTCGTGGGTTCGAGCCCCACGTTGGGCGAGATATGTAATTTTATGTCTCCTTTATTGAAAAAATAAAAAAAGAAGGAAGGTGCTTACGTTTGGCCTAGGGAATCATAAAAGTCACCATATATTAGAGCAGATTGTATATTTGAAAAACATAGAAGGTGAAGAAACAGGAGTGTAGTTCTTTGGAAAAGTGTGTCAAGCAATTTAATTGTTGTAAGACGATTGAGGAATTCTTACAAAACATTTTAGTAGAGGAAGATTTTCAAATCTAACAATAAACAAGTGGACACAACCTACCAGGGGAAAATGTTAACAAAATGCTACCTTAGAATATAAGGAATTAAGTCATATTATTTCCATAAGAGCAATGAAGCCATTGTTTAAGAAGGCAACTTTATATGGTTCAATAGAGCTAAATCTCACCTTCCAACATAAGCAACTAGGGTCTATGATCTCTTTCACCATCAGGCCAGGAGAAATGAAACAATGCAAAAGGGGTAGGTTTTCAATGCTAATCACATGTTACTGGACACAGTCTAACTGAATAAAATCTAAATTAAACCCCACTGTCAGACAAGAGCTACTATGGCCCCTCATTTCCTTCACCATTTCTAATTGTTTTACGACTCTAGAAATGCAGACTTGGAGACTTCTCGTTATGATAAAAAAGAAGGAAGGTGCTTACGTTTGGCCTAGGGAATCATAAAAGTCACCATATATTAGAGCAGATTGTATATTTGAAAAACATAGAAGGTGAAGAAACAGGAGTGTAGTTCTTTGGAAAAGTGTGTCAAGCAATTTAATTGTTGTAAGACGATTGAGGAATTCTTACAAAACATTTTAGTAGAGGAAGATTTTCAAATCTAACAATAAACAAGTGGACACAACCTACCAGGGGAAAATGTTAACAAAATGCTACCTTAGAATATAAGGAATTAAGTCATATTATTTCCATAAGAGCAATGAAGCCATTGTTTAAGAAGGCAACTTTATATGGTTCAATAGAGCTAAATCTCACCTTCCAACATAAGCAACTAGGGTCTATGATCTCTTTCACCATCAGGCCAGGAGAAATGAAACAATGCAAAAGGGGTAGGTTTTCAATGCTAATCACGTTACTGGACACAGTCTAACTGAATAAAATCTAAATTAAACCCCACTGTCAGACAAGAGCTACTATGGCCCACCATTTCCTTCACCATTCTAATTGTGATCCAAAAAGGGGAGATTTTCAAATCTTATCACCTGGACAGAAACTAAGGGATTAAAATCAAAACTAGATCTCACTGTGGAACAAGAGCTACTATGGCCCATTATATCCTTCACTGTTTCTGATTGTTTTACGAGTCTAGGAATGCCAACCTGGAGACTTTTCATTACAGGGTGGATTGCTTGAATCTTATAAAATCATAAAAGTCACCATATATTAGAGCAGATTGTATATTTGAAAAACATAGAAGGTGAAGAAACAGGAGTGTAGTTCTTTGGAAAAGTGTGTCAAGCAATTTAATTGTTGTAAGACGATTGAGGAATTCTTACAAAACATTTTAGTAGAGGGAGATTTTCAAATCTAACCATAAACCAGTGGACACAACCTAGCAGGGGAAAATGCTAACAAAATGCTACCTTAGAATATAAGGAATTAAGTCATATTATTTCCATAAGAGCAATGAAGCCATTGTTTAAGAAGGCACTTTATATGGTTCAGTGGAGCTAAATCTCACCTTCCAACATAAGCAACTAGGGTCTATGATCTCTTTCACCATCAGGCCAGGAGAAATGAAACAATCCAAAAGGGGTAGGTTTTCAATGCTAATCACATGTTACTGGACACAGTCTAACTGAATAAAATCTAAATTAAACCCCACTGTCAGACAAGAGCTACTATGGCCCATCATTTCCTTCACCATTTCTAATTGTTTTACGACTCTAGAAATGCAGACTTGGAGACTTCTCGTTATGATCCAAAAAGGGGAGATTTTCAAATCTTATCACCTGGACAGAAACTAAGGGATTAAAATCAAAACTAGATCTCACTGTGGAACAAGAGCTACTATGGCCCATTATATCCTTCACTGTTTCTGATTGTTTTACAAGTCTAGGAATGCCAACCTGGAGACTTTTCATTACAGGGTGGATTGCTTGAATCTTATAGCGTAAAGTGATATGATTTTTCTCTTGTTTAAGAAGGTAAATTTATATATTATATTAAATAGTTAAACCAAGATAGAGAGCTTTGCAAGCTCTCTCCATCCACCCTTTGCATCCGAAGTCAGAGAATAATCATGTAGGAATCAGCCCGGCTAGCTCAGTCGGTAGAGCATGAGACTCTTAATCTCAGGGTCGTGGGTTCGAGCCCCACGTTGGGCGAGATATGTAATTTTATGTCTCCTTTATTGAAAAAATAAAAAAAGAAGGAAGGTGCTTACGTTTGGCCTAGGGAATCATAAAAGTCACCATATATTAGAGCAGATTGTATATTTGAAAAACATAGAAGGTGAAGAAACAGGAGTGTAGTTCTTTGGATAAGTGTGTCAAGCAATTTAATTGTTGTAAGACGATTGAGGAATTCTTACAAAACATTTTAGTAGAGGAAGATTTTCAAATCTAACAATAAACAAGTGGACACAACCTACCAGTGGAAAATGTTAACAAAATGCTACCTTAGAATATAAGGAATTAAGTCATATTATTTCCATAAGAGCAATGAAGCCATTGTTTAAGAAGGCAACTTTATATGGTTCAATAGAGCTAAATCTCACCTTCCAACATAAGCAACTAGGGTCTATGATCTCTTTCACCATCAGGCCAGGAGAAATGAAACAATGCAAAAGGGGTAGGTTTTCAATGCTAATCACATGTTACTGGACACAGTCTAACTGAATAAAATCTAAATTAAACCCCACTGTCAGACAAGAGCTACTATGGCCCACCATTTCCTTCACCATTCTAATTGTGATCCAAAAAGGGGAGATTTTCAAATCTTATCACCTGGACAGAAACTAAGGGATTAAAATCAAAACTAGATCTCACTGTGGAACAAGAGCTACTATGGCCCATTATATCCTTCACTGTTTCTGATTGTTTTACGAGTCTAGGAATGCCAACCTGGAGACTTTTCATTACAGGGTGGATTGCTTGAATCTTATAAAATCATAAAAGTCACCATATATTAGAGCAGATTGTATATTTGAAAAACATAGAAGGTGAAGAAACAGGAGTGTAGTTCTTTGGAAAAGTGTGTCAAGCAATTTAATTGTTGTAAGACGATTGAGGAATTCTTACAAAACATTTTAGTAGAGGGAGATTTTCAAATCTAACCATAAACCAGTGGACACAACCTAGCAGGGGAAAATGCTAACAAAATGCTACCTTAGAATATAAGGAATTAAGTCATATTATTTCCATAAGAGCAATGAAGCCATTGTTTAAGAAGGCAACTTTATATGGTTCAGTGGAGCTAAATCTCACCTTCCAACATAAGCAACTAGGGTCTATGATCTCTTTCACCATCAGGCCAGGAGAAATGAAACAATCCAAAAGGGGTAGGTTTTCAATGCTAATCACATGTTACTGGACACAGTCTAACTGAATAAAATCTAAATTAAACCCCACTGTCAGACAAGAGCTACTATGGCCCATCATTTCCTTCACCATTTCTAATTGTTTTACGACTCTAGAAATGCAGACTTGGAGACTTCTCGTTATGATCCAAAAAGGGGAGATTTTCAAATCTTATCACCTGGACAGAAACTAAGGGATTAAAATCAAAACTAGATCTCACTGTGGAACAAGAGCTACTATGGCCCATTATATCCTTCACTGTTTCTGATTGTTTTACAAGTCTAGGAATGCCAACCTGGAGACTTTTCATTACAGGGTGGATTGCTTGAATCTTATAGCGTAAAGTGATATGATTTTTCTCTTGTTTAAGAAGGTAAATTTATATATTATATTAAATAGTTAAACCAAGATAGAGAGCTTTGCAAGCTCTCTCCATCCACCCTTTGCATCCGAAGTCAGAGAATAATCATGTAGGAATCAGCCCGGCTAGCTCAGTCGGTAGAGCATGAGACTCTTAATCTCAGGGTCGTGGGTTCGAGCCCCACGTTAGGCGCAATATGTAATTTTATGTCTCCTTTATTGAAAAAATAAAAAAAGAAGGAAGGTGTTACGTTTGGCCTAGGGAATCATAAAAGTCACCATATATTAGAGCAGATTCTATATTTGAAAAACATAGAAGGTGAAGAAACAGGAGTGTAGTTCTTTGGAAAAGAGTGTCAAGCAATTTAATTGTTGTAAGACGATTGAGGAATTCTTACAAAACATTTTAGTAGAGGAAGATTTTCAAATCTAGCAATAAACAAGTGGACACAACCTAGCAGGGGAAAATGTTAACAAAATGCTACCTTAGAATATAAGGAATTAAGTCATATTATTTCCATAAGAGCAATGAAGCCATTGTTTAAGAAGGCAACTTTATATGGTTCAGTGGAGCTAAATCTCACCTTCCAACATAAGCAACTAGGGTCTATGATCTCTTTCACCATCAGGCCAGGAGAAATGAAACAATGCAAAAGGGGTAGGTTTTCAATGCTAATCACATGTTACTGGACACAGTCTAACTGACTAAAATCTAAATTAAACCCCACTGTCAGACAAGAGCTACTATGGCCCACCATTTCCTTCACCATTCTAATTGTGATCCAAAAAGGGGAGATTTTCAAATCTTATCACCTGGACAGAAACTAAGGGATTAAAATCAAAACTAGATCTCACTGTGGAACAAGAGCTACTATGGCCCATTATATCCTTCACTGTTTCTGATTGTTTTACGAGTCTAGGAATGCCAACCTGGAGACTTTTCATTACAGGGTGGATTGCTTGAATCTTATAAAATCATAAAAGTCACCATATATTAGAGCAGATTGTATATTTGAAAAACATAGAAGGTGAAGAAACAGGAGTGTAGTTCTTTGGAAAAGTGTGTCAAGCAATTTAATTGTTGTAAGACGATTGAGGAATTCTTACAAAACATTTTAGTAGAGGAAGATTTTCAAATCTAGCAATAAACAAGTGGACACAACCTAGCAGGGGAAAATGTTAACAAAATGCTACCTTAGAATATAAGGAATTAAGTCATATTATTTCCATAAGAGCAATGAAGCCATTGTTTAAGAAGGCAACTTTATATGGTTCAGTGGAGCTAAATCTCACCTTCCAACATAAGCAACTAGGGTCTATGATCTCTTTCACCATCAGGCCAGGAGAAATGAAACAATGCAAAAGGGGTAGGTTTTCAATGCTAATCACATGTTACTGGACACAGTCTAACTGAATAAAATCTAAATTAAACCCCACTGTCAGACAAGAGCTACTATGGCCCACCATTTCCTTCACCATTCTAATTGTGATCCAAAAAGGGGAGATTTTCAAATCTTATCACCTGGACAGAAACTAAGGGATTAAAATCAAAACTAGATCTCACTGTGGAACAAGAGCTACTATGGCCCATTATATCCTTCACTGTTTCTGATTGTTTTACGAGTCTAGGAATGCCAACCTGGAGACTTTTCATTACAGGGTGGATTGCTTGAATCTTATAAAATCATAAAAGTCACCATATATTAGAGCAGATTGTATATTTGAAAAACATAGAAGGTGAAGAAACAGGAGTGTAGTTCTTTGGAAAAGTGTGTCAAGCAATTTAATTGTTGTAAGACGATTGAGGAATTCTTACAAAACATTTTAGTAGAGGGAGATTTTCAAATCTAACCATAAACCAGTGGACACAACCTAGCAGGGGAAAATGCTAACAAAATGCTACCTTAGAATATAAGGAATTAAGTCATATTATTTCCATAAGAGCAATGAAGCCATTGTTTAAGAAGGCAACTTTATATGGTTCAGTGGAGCTAAATCTCACCTTCCAACATAAGCAACTAGGGTCTATGATCTCTTTCACCATCAGGCCAGGAGAAATGAAACAATCCAAAAGGGGTAGGTTTTCAATGCTAATCACATGTTACTGGACACAGTCTAACTGAATAAAATCTAAATTAAACCCCACTGTCAGACAAGAGCTACTATGGCCCATCATTTCCTTCACCATTTCTAATTGTTTTACGACTCTAGAAATGCAGACTTGGAGACTTCTCGTTATGATCCAAAAAGGGGAGATTTTCAAATCTTATCACCTGGACAGAAACTAAGGGATTAAAATCAAAACTAGATCTCACTGTGGAACAAGAGCTACTATGGCCCATTATATCCTTCACTGTTTCTGATTGTTTTACAAGTCTAGGAATGCCAACCTGGAGACTTTTCATTACAGGGTGGATTGCTTGAATCTTATAGCGTAAAGTGATATGATTTTTCTCTTGTTTAAGAAGGTAAATTTATATATTATATTAAATAGTTAAACCAAGATAGAGAGCTTTGCAAGCTCTCTCCATCCACCCTTTGCATCCGAAGTCAGAAAATAATCATGTAGGAATCAGCCCGGCTAGCTCAGTCGGTAGAGCATGAGACTCTTAATCTCAGGGTCGTGGGTTCGAGCCCCACGTTGGGCGCGATATGTAATTTTATGTCTCCTTTATTGAAAAAATAAAAAAAGAAGGAAGGTGTTACGTTTGGCCTAGGGAATCATAAAAGTCACCATATATTAGAGCAGATTCTATATTTGAAAAACATAGAAGGTGAAGAAACAGGAGTGTAGTTCTTTGGAAAAGTGTGTCAAGCAATTTAATTGTTGTAAGACGATTGAGGAATTCTTACAAAACATTTTAGTAGAGGAAGATTTTCAAATCTAGCAATAAACAAGTGGACACAACCTAGCAGGGGAAAATGTTAACAAAATGCTACCTTAGAATATAAGGAATTAAGTCATATTATTTCCATAAGAGCAATGAAGCCATTGTTTAAGAAGGCAACTTTATATGGTTCAGTGGAGCTAAATCTCACCTTCCAACATAAGCAACTAGGGTCTATGATCTCTTTCACCATCAGGCCAGGAGAAATGAAACAATGCAAAAGGGGTAGGTTTTCAATGCTAATCACATGTTACTGGACACAGTCTAACTGAATAAAATCTAAATTAAACCCCACTGTCAGACAAGAGCTACTATGGCCCCTCATTTCCTTCACCATTTCTAATTGTTTTACGACTCAAGAAATGCAGACTTGGAGACTTCTCGTTATGATCCAAAAAGGGGAGATTTTCAAATCTTATCACCTGGACAGAAACTAAGGGATTAAAATCAAAACTAGATCTCACTGTGGAACAAGAGCTACTATGGCCCATTATATCCTTCACTGTTTCTGATTGTTTTACGAGTCTAGGAATGCCAACCTGGAGACGTTTCATTACAGGGTGGATTGCTTGAATCTTATAAAATCATAAAAGTCACCATATATTAGAGCAGATTGCATATTTGAAAAACATAGAAGGTGAAGAAACAGGAGTGTAGTTCTTTGGAAAAGTGTGTCAATCAATTTAATTGTTGTAAGACGATTGAGGAATTCTTACAAAGCATTTTAGTAGAGGGAGATTTTCAAATCTAACCATAAACCAGTGGACACAACCTAGCAGGGGAAAATGTTAACAAAATGCTACCTTAGAATATAAGGAATTAAGTCATATTATTTCCATAAGAGCAATGAAGCCATTGTTTAAGAAGGCAACTTTATATGGTTCAGTGGAGCTAAATCTCACCTTCCAACATAAGCAACTAGGGTCTATGATCTCTTTCACCATCAGGCCAGGAGAAATGAAACAATCCAAAAGGGGTAAGTTTTCAATGCTAATCACATGTTACTGGACACAGTCTAACTGAATAAAATCTAAATTAAACCCCACTGTCAGACAAGAGCTACTATGACCCATCATTTCCTTCACCATTTCTAATTGTTTTACGACTCTAGAAATGCAGGCTTGGAGACTTCTCGTTATGATCCAAAAAGGGGAGATTTTCAAATCTTATCACCTGGACAGAAACTAAGGGATTAAAATCAAAACTAGATCTCACTGTGGAACAAGAGCTACTATGGCCATTATATCCTTCACTGTTTCTGATTGTTTTACAAGTCTAGGAATGCCAACCTGGAGACTTTTCATTACAGGGTGGATTGCTTGAATCTTATACGGTAAAGTGATATGATTTTTCTCTTGTTTAAGAAGGTAAATTTATATATTACATTAAAAAGTTAAACCAAGATAGAGAGCTTTGCAAGCTCTCTCCATCCACCCTTTGCATCCGAAGTCAGAGAATAATCATTTTGGAATCAGCCCGGCTAGCTCAGTCGGTAGAGCATGAGACTCTAAATCTCAGGGTTGTGGGTTCGAGCCCCACGTTGGGCGAGATATGTAATTTTATGTCTCCTTTATTGAAAAAATAAAAAAAGAAGGAAGGTGCTTACGTTTGGCCTAGGGAATCATAAAAGTCACCATATATTAGAGCAGATTGTATATTTGAAAAACATAGAAGGTGAAGAAACAGGAGTGTAGTTCTTTGGAAAAGTGTGTCAAGCAATTTAATTGTTGTAAGACGATTGAGGAATTCTTACAAAACATTTTAGTAGAGGAAGATTTTCAAATCTAACAATAAACAAGTGGACACAACCTACCAGGGGAAAATGTTAACAAAATGCTACCTTAGAATATAAGGAATTAAGTCATATTATTTCCATAAGAGCAATGAAGCCATTGTTTAAGAAGGCAACTTTATATGGTTCAATAGAGCTAAATCTCACCTTCCAACATAAGCAACTAGGGTCTATGATCTCTTTCACCATCAGGCCAGGAGAAATGAAACAATGCAAAAGGGGTAGGTTTTCAATGCTAATCATATGTTACTGGACACAGTCTAACTGAATAAAATCTAAATTAAACCCCACTGTCAGACAAGAGCTACTATGGCCCCTCATTTCCTTCACCATTTCTAATTGTTTTACTACTCTAGAAATGCAGACTTGGAGACTTCTCGTTATGATAAAAAAGAAGGAAGGTGCTTACGTTTGGCCTAGGGAATCATAAAAGTCACCATATATTAGAGCAGATTGTATATTTGAAAAACATAGAAGGTGAAGAAACAGGAGTGTAGTTCTTTGGAAAAGTTTGTCAAGCAATTTAATTGTTGTAAGACGATTGAGGAATTCTTACAAAATATTTTAGTAGAGGAAGATTTTCAAATCTAACAATAAACAAGTGGACACAACCTCCCAGGGGAAAATGTTAACAAAATGCTACCTTAGAATATAAGGAATTAAGTCATATTATTTCCATAAGAGCAATGAAGCCATTGTTTAAGAAGGCAACTTTATATGGTTCAATAGAGCTAAATCTCACCTTCCAACATAAGCAACTAGGGTCTATGATCTCTTTCACCATCAGGCCAGGAGAAATGAAACAATGCAAAAGGGGTAGGTTTTCAATGCTAATCACATGTTACTGGACACAGTCTAACTGAATAAAATCTAAATTAAACAAGTGGACACAACCTAGCAGGGGAAAATGTTAACAAAATGCTACCTTAGAATATAAGGAATTAAGTCATATTATTTCCATAAGAGCAATGAAGCCATTGTTTAAGAAGGCAACTTTATATGTTTCAGTGGAGCTATATCTCACCTTCCAACATAAGCAACTAGGGTCTATGATCTCTTTCACCATCAGGCCAGGAGAAATGAAACAATGCAAAAGGGGTAGGTTTTCAATGCTAATCACATGTTACTGGACACAGTCTAACTGAATAAAATCTAAATTAAACCCCACTGTCAGACAAGAGCTACTATGGCCCCTCATTTCCTTCACCATTTCTAATTGTTTTACGACTCTAGAAATGCAGACTTGGAGACTTCTCGTTATGATCCAAAAAGGGGAGATTTTCAAATCTTATCACCTGGACAGAAACTAAGGGATTAAAATCAAAACTAGATCTCACTGTGGAACAAGAGCTACTATGGCCCATTATATCCTTCACTGTTTCTGATTGTTTTACAAGTCTAGGAATGCCAACCTGGAGACGTTTCATTACAGGGTGGATTGCTTGAATCTTATAAAATCATAAAAGTCACCATATATTAGAGCAGATTGCATATTTGAAAAACATAGAAGGTGAAGAAACAGGAGTGTAGTTCTTTGGAAAAGTGTGTCAATCAATTTAATTGTTGTAAGACGATTGAGGAATTCTTACAAAGCATTTTAGTAGAGGGAGATTTTCAAATCTAACCATAAACCAGTGGACACAACCTAGCAGGGGAAAATGTTAACAAAATGCTACCTTAGAATATAAGGAATTAAGTCATATTATTTCCATAAGAGCAATGAAGCCATTGTTTAAGAAGGCAACTTTATATGGTTCAGTGGAGCTAAATCTCACCTTCCAACATAAGCAACTAGGGTCTATGATCTCTTTCACCATCAGGCCAAGAGAAATGAAACAATGCAAAAAGTTTTCAATGCTAATCACATGTTACTGGACACAGTCTAACTGAATAAAATCTAAATTAAACCCCACTGTCAGACAAGAGCTACTATGGCCCATCATTTCCTTCACCATTTCTAATTGTTTTACGACTCTAGAAATGCAGACTTGGAGACTTCTCGTTATGATCCAAAAAGGGGAGATTTTCAAATCTTATCACCTGGACAGAAACTAAGGGATTAAAATCAAAACTAGATCTCACTGTGGAACAAGAGCTACTATGGCCCATTATATCCTTCACTGTTTCTGATTGTTTTACAAGTCTAGGAATGCCAACCTGGAGACGTTTCATTACAGGGTGGATTGCTTGAATCTTATAAAATCATAAAAGTCACCATATATTAGAGCAGATTGCATATTTGAAAACATAGAAGGTGAAGAAACAGGAGTGTAGTTCTTTGGAAAAGTGTGTCAATCAATTTAATTGTTGTAAGACGATTGAGGAATTCTTACAAAGCATTTTAGTAGAGGGAGATTTTCAAATCTAACCATAAACCAGTGGACACAACCTAGCAGGGGAAAATGTTAACAAAATGCTACCTTAGAATATAAGGAATTAAGTCATATTATTTCCATAAGAGCAATGAAGCCATTGTTTAAGAAGGCAACTTTATATGGTTCAATAGAGCTAAATCTCACCTTCCAACATAAGCAACTAGGGTCTATGATCTCTTTCACCATCAGGCCAGGAGAAATGAAACAATGCAAAAGGGGTAGGTTTTCAATGCTAATCACATGTTACTGGACACAGTCTAACTGAATAAAATCTAAATTAAACCCCACTGTCAGACAAGAGCTACTATGGCCCACCATTTCCTTCACCATTCTAATTGTGATCCAAAACGGGGAGATTTTCAAATCTTATCACCTGGACAGAAACTAAGGGATTAAAATCAAAACTAGATCTCACTTTGGAACAAGAGCTACTATGGCCCATTATATCCTTCACTGTTTCTGATTGTTTTACGAGTCTAGGAATGCCAACCTGGAGACGTTTCATTACAGGGTGGATTGCTTGAATCTTATAGGGTAAAGTGATATGATTTTTCTCTTGTTTAAGAAGGTAAATTTATATATTATATTAGATAGTTAAACCAAGATAAAGAGCTTTGCAAGCTCTCTCCACCCACCCTTTGCATCCGAAGTCAGAGAATAATCATGTAGGAATCAGCCCGGCTAGCTCAGTCGGTAGAGCATGAGACTCTTAATCTCAGGGTCGTGGGTTCGAGCCCCACGTTGGGCGAGATATGTAATTTTATGTCTCCTTTATTGAAAAAATAAAAAAAGAAGGAAGGTGCTTACGTTTGGCCTAGGGCAGGGGTAGGCAACATTCGGCTCTACAGATGTTTTGGACTACATCTCCCATAATGCTTTTACAGCCATATTGCTGGCAAAGCATCAAGGGAGATGTAGTCCACAACATCTGTAGAGCCGAAGGTTGCCTACCCCTGGCCTAGGGAATCATAAAAGTCACCATATATTAGAGCAGATTGTATATTTGAAAAACATAGAAGGTGAAGAAACAGGAGTGTAGTTCTTTGGAAAAGTGTGTCAAGCAATTTAATTGTTGTAAGACGATTGAGGAATTCTTACAAAACATTTTAGTAGAGGGAGATTTTCAAATCTAACCATAAACCAGTGGACACAACCTAGCAGGGGAAAATGTTAACAAAATGCTACCTTAGAATATAAGGAATTAAGTCATATTATTTCCATAAGAGCAATGAAGCCATTGTTTAAGAAGGCAACTTTATATGGTTCAGTGGAGCTAAATCTCACCTTCCAACATAAGCAACTAGGGTCTATGATCTCTTTCACCATCAGGCCAGGAGAAATGAAACAATCCAAAAGGGGTAGATTTTCAATGCTAATCACATGTTACTGGACACAGTCTAACTGAATAAAATCTAAATTAAACCCCACTGTCAGACAAGAGCTACTATGGCCCACCATTTCCTTCACCATTCTAATTGTTTTACGACTCTAGAAATGCAGACTTGGAGACTTCTCGTTATGATCCAAAAAGGGGAGATTTTCAAATCTTATCACCTGGACAGAAACTAAGGGATTAAAATCAAAACGAGATCTCACTGTGGAACAAGAGCTATTATGGCCCATTATATCCTTCACTGTTTCTAATTGTTTTACGAGTCTAGGAATGCCAACCTGGAGACGTTTCATTACATGGTGGATTGCTTGAATCTTATAGGGTAAAGTGATATGATTTTTCTCTTGTTTAAGAAGGTAAATTTTATATCTTACATTAAGATAGAGAGCTTTGCGAGTTCCCTCCATCCACCCTTTGCTTCCGCAAAGCTCTCTCGGAATGCAGACTTGAAGACTTTTCATTACAGGGTGAATTCTATAGGGTAAAGTGATCTGATTTTTCTCTTGTTTAAGAAGGTAAATGTATATATTATATTAAATAGTTAAACCAAGATAGAGAGCTTTGCAAGCTCTCTCCATCCACCCTTTGCATCCGAAATCAGAGAATAATGCATGTAGGAATCAGCCCGGCTAGCTCAGTCGGTAGAGCATGAGACTCTTAATCTCAGGGTCGTGGGTTCTAGCCCCACGTTGGGCGAGATATATAATTTTATGTCTCCTTTATTGAAAAAATAAAAAAAGAAGGAAGGTGCTTACGTTTGGCCTAGGGAATCATAAAAGTCACCATATATTAGAGCAGATTGTATATTTGAAAAACATAGAAGGTGAAGAAACAGGAGTGTAGTTCTTTGGAAAAGTGTGTCAAGCAATTTAATTGTTGTAAGACGATTGAGGAATTATTACAAAACATTTTAGTAGAGGGAGATTTTCAAATCTAACCATAAACCAGTGGACACAACCTAGCAGGGGAAAATGTTAACAAAATGCTACCTTAGAATATAAGGAATTAAGTCATATTATTTCCATAAGAGCAATGAAGCCATTGTTTAAGAAGGCAACTTTATATGGTTCAGTGGAGCTAAATCTCACCTTCCAATATAAGCAACTAGGGTCTATGATCTCTTTCACCATCAGGCCAGGAGAAATGAAACAATGCAAAAGGGGTAGGTTTTCAATGCTAATCACATGTTACTGGACACAGTCTAACTGAATAAAATCTAAATTAAACCCCACTGTCAGACAAGAGCTACTATGGCCCACCATTTCCTTCACCATTCTAATTGTGATCCAAAAAGGGGAGATTTTCAAATCTTATCACCTGGACAGAAACTAAGGGATTAAAATCAAAACTAGATCTCACTGTGGAACAAGAGCTACTATGGCCCATTATATCCTTCACTGTTTCTGATTGTTTTACGAGTCTAGGAATGCCAACCTGGAGACGTTTCATTACAGGGTGGATTGCTTGAATCTTATAGGGTAAAGTGATATGATTTTTCTCTTGTTTAAGAAGGTAAATTTTATATCTTACATTAAGATAGAGAGCTTTGCGAGTTCCCTCCATCCACCCTTTGCTTCCGCAATGCTCTCTCGGAATGCACACTTGAAGACTTTTCATTACAGGGTGAATTCTATAGGGTAAAGTGATCTGATTTTTCTCTTGTTTAAGAAGGTAAATGTATATATTATATTAAATAGTTAAGAGACAGTTCTCTGGGGGAATAAAGCTGGAAAGGCATGGAAACAAACTCTAGGCGATACCCCCTTACACATTGCAGAACCCAAGCATCCGAGGTGATATTTTCCCACTCTCGGTAAAATAAGGCCAGCCTCCCCGCCACTTGAACGGGAGGGGAAGAAAGGGTACTCACCGTAAGGACGTCTGCTGGGGGTACCACCGTGGGGGCATCTGGAGCCCCAAGCCCGACCTCTGGCTGGGAAGAAGGGAGGTTTTCTTTGGTCCTGAAATCCCCGGGAGGGAAAAAAGGAACCTCTGGTTGCGCGGAATGCGCCTTGGAAACCACGGCCGGGTGGACGGTTCCTGCTATGCCCGGCCCCTCCGAAAACCTTAGGCGCGAACACGCGCTTCATGTTCGCCTGCGCCTTGTCAATTGCATTGAAGGTCTTGACATATGACCCCATGTCCTTAACAAAGGAGGTGCCGAACAGCAAACCCTCATCGGTCGGGTCAGGTTCCGCCACAGTCATGGTGACCAGCTTAGGGTCAATGTTTAAGAGGATTGCTTTACGCCTCTCTGTAGACATCGCCGTATTGGCGTTCCCCAGTAAACATATGGCCCGTTGGACACAACCTACGGCCACATCCATATCTAAAACTGAGTCTCCAGTTCTAGCAGAATTGAGAAGCTCGTATAGCTTCGAGAGGGGTCCCAGTGTATCCAGGATCTTGTCCTGGCACCCCTTCAGGGAATGGTAAAGGCCCTTCTTGGGCTTCCAGCCCGACTTATTCAAGAACTGGGCAATCTGCGGGTCAATGTCTGGGGTCTTACAGGCAGCGCCCAGGAGGGTAGGGCGCGGGCATTCGGCGCGCAGTTTATTGCGGCCTTCTCTATAAAGGGGCGTGCGGATGCGCTTAGCCACGTACTGGGCAATATGGTCCGGGGGGACCCATTGTCAGGGTTTCTTTGCTGTTTTAAACAGCAACCCTTTTCTGTTTCAGCGATTGAGTTTCAGCTGCAATTACTATGAGCTCCTTCTGCTTGTTGCCACGGTTACTCACCTGTGAGTAGTAATCAACCCTGCTGCTAATCAGTTCTGCCTATTTAAGCAGCTAAGCCCAGAACCTCCTTGCCCTTGCGTGGTTTCCTGTTTCCCAGAAGTCTCCTTGTTCCTGTGTTTCCTGTTTGTTCCTGGTTCCTGACTCCGGCCTTGTTCCTGACTCCGCTGCTCTCCGTGCTCCTGATCCCTGGCTTGTCTGACTACCCGCTCTGGTGACTGACCCCTGCTTGATTCCTGGACCTTGCTTTTGTTATTTATTTATTTTTCAATAAAGGTGTGTTTGCATCTAGTTCCGTCTCTGTCTGGTTCCTGGTCCCTGACATTACGCAAGGGCCATGAATACAGATGGTACAGGCAAGACACCTATACCTAACCTACTTAACCCGGTGGGACCAGCAGAACCACCATTTGGACCAGTACGCCCATCTGGATCCAGTACCCGGCCAGCCTGCGATTGCGGCCGCCTCTGCCTCACTTCCTGTTCTAGCACCGGTTGTAGCCTCCAAACCTGTAGCGGCTAGAGAAATGACTGGGTCTGTCCCGCTCCCTCAGTATTTTGGGGGCAACCCAGCTCAGTGCAGAGAATTTATAAATCAGGTTAAAAGATACCTTGAAATCCTGCCCCAGGCATTTCCTACAGACAGTGACAAAGTTCACTTCATGATTTCTTTGCTGTCTGAAAAAGCCCTAGCTTGGGCAAAACCTCTCTGGGAGGCAGAGAAGCCTATTATTTACAATTACCCTGAATTTGTTGCGTCCTTCAAAAGGGTTTTTGATATTCCAGCTCGCTCCACCCCTACTGCCGAACTACTCTTGTCCAATGCTCAGGGCACAAAAACTATTGTCGAGTATGCCAGTGAATTCCGTACCATGGCAGCAGAGGGTGGCTGGAACAACGAGACTCTCGTGGCTGCCTTTGCACAGGGTCTCTCCGATGTGTTTAAAAATGAGATTGCAGCCAGAGAATTACCTAAAGATCTCGAGGAACTGATATCATTTGTCACCCTCATTGACATCAGACTTCGAGAGAGATCCTCATCCAGGGAGCGCCTGCGGAGGCCTCTTGTAGATTTGGCACCAAGCTTTTCTAACCCACCCAAACCTCCCTCACCTCCCATGCCTCCTGGTCCTGAGTCCTCTGTCTGTGTGGAGCCAAGGCGGTTAGGCTTCTCACGCCTCTCGGTCGAGGAGAGAGCCTTTAGGAGGAGGGAGGGTCTGTGCCTATACTGCGGACACCACGGTCACATGTTAAAGTTTTGCCCGATTCGTCCGGCAAAGGGCCCGCACCCAAGATACTGTCAGGGGCAGATCTTGGGTGGTCTTTCTGCAGACCCAGAGATATGTGTGGGCAAACCCTTGGTGCCTATTATCCTCTCCTGGCCTGATTCATCCATTGAAACCCGGGCATTTCTTGATTCTGGGGCCGCAGGCTTGTTTATAGATTGTGCATTTGCAGCAAAGCACTCTATATCCTTACAGTCTCGCAACTTCCCACTAGCCTTCAAAGCCATCGATGGCAGACCAATACAGCCAACCCACGTGACCCAAGAAACCGTGCCCATATCTCTGGCTGTAGGGGCTCTACATCATGAGACGATCCAATTCCAGGTCATTTCCTCTCCATATTACCAGGTTGTTTTGGGATACCCTTGGTTACAGAAGCATAACCCCACAATTGATTGGCGCAAAGCTGAGATATTATCATGGTCCCAGCAATGCACATTGTCCTGTCTCCAGAAACCGGTCAAAGTTTTGGGCGCATGTTCTGCCTCTTCCTTACCCGCTGAGTACCAAGAATTCCAAGATGTATTTGACAAAGGTCAAGCCAGCGCTCTGCCACCACACCGTCCGTATGACTGTGGTATCGAACTCCAACCTGGTGCCAATCCTCCCCGTGGCCGGATTTACCCACTGTCTGTAGCAGAGAATCGAGCCATGGAGGAGTATGTTACCGATGCACTGTCTA
The DNA here is from genome assembly GCF_036172605.1 of Pelobates fuscus. NCBI lineage: Eukaryota > Metazoa > Chordata > Amphibia > Anura > Pelobatidae > Pelobates > Pelobates fuscus. Next base: position 65,335,510 of record NC_086318.1, read on the forward strand.
AGGGTTTTATTCGGATGTCATCTTCTCCTGCCGGGGCCGGCTTTTTCTTTGTAAAGAAAAAAGATGGCGAGTTGAGACCCTGTATCGACTATAGGGGTCTCAATCGCATTACTATTAAGAATGCCTACCCCATTCCATTAATCACGGAGTTATTTGACCGCCTCAAGGGAGCAACGGTCTTCACCAAACTTGATCTGAGAGGGGCATATAATCTCGGCCGGAAAAAAGAGGACCACGAATGGAAAACCGCATTTAACACCAGGAGCGGCCATTACGAATACCTAGTAATGCCCTTTGGTCTTTGCAATGCTCCGGCGGTTTTCCAAGAATTTATAAATGACGTCCTGCAATGTGTGGTGGTTTATCTTGATGATATTCTTATCCATTCCACATCTCTCGAGAACCATCACGCAGACGTTTCTCGTGTTCTACAGAGACTTAGAGAAAATAATCTGTTCTGCAAATTGGAGAAATGTGAGTTTAACTGCAAACAGGTCACATTCTTAGGATATGTTATCTCAGATGCTGGATTCTCTATGGATCCTGAGAAACTTTCGGCTGTACTAAAATGGCCTCGACCTACGGGTCTTCGCTCTATACAACGTTTTCTGGGCTTCACCAATTATTATCGGAAGTTCACACGCAACTTTTCTTCCTTGGTTAAACCTCTCACGGACATGACCAGGAGAGATGCTGATCCACAGCATTGGTCACAAGAAGCCATTACTGCCTTTGAGTCTCTCAAAGTCGCCTTTGCTGCTGCTCCTATACTGGCACACCCTAACCCTGCCTTACCATTCATTCTCGAAGTCGATGCGTCTGAGACAGGAGTAGGCGCCCTCCTGTCTCAACATCCTAACCCTGAGAGCCCCAGGCATCCGTGCGGGTATTTATCGAGGAAATTGAACCCGGCGGAATGCAATTACCAGATTGGTGATAAAGAACTTCTAGCCATAATTCTAGCTCTCAAAGAATGGAGGCACCTTCTTGAGGGTACGTCAGTGCCAATCCTCATCCTCACAGACCACAAGAATCTTACATATCTTTCCGAAGCTAAGCGGCTTTCCCCCCGGCAAGCTAGATGGGCTCTATTCCTATCAAGATTCAATTATATGGTTTCTTACTTGCCCGGTACTAAAAACATTCGGGCTGATGCCTTGTCTCAACAGTTCTCCCCTCCATCTAGAGAGGAGATAACCCCTACTCCTGTTATTCCTCCGGACCATATACTGGCAACCATCCATACTAACCTCACCTCACCCCTAGGCGAGGAGATTCTGGCTGCACAAATTAATGCTCCTCCAGAGAAACCTAATGGCCGTTGTTTTGTACCCATTAACCTCCGCATGAAACTATTGAGTACATACCACGACTCCAAAGCAGCTGGACATCCAGGCAAAAAACAGTTAATCTGGTCTGTCTCCCGGCAATTTTGGTGGCCTAGTCTCCGTTCGGATGTTACCGCTTTTGTAGCTGCCTGTCCTGTGTGCGCTCAAAATAAAATCCCACGACGCCCTCCAGTGGGTCTCCTGCAAACCATACCTAATGGTGAACGACCCTGGACCCACTTGTCCATGGATTTTATCGTAGATCTTCCGGTCTCCCGTGGCAATACAGTCGTTCTCATGGTTGTTGACCGATTCTCGAAGATGTCGCATTGCATTCCCTTGAAAAAACTACCAACTTCCCAGGAACTTGCAACAATTTTTGCTCGGGAGGTCTTTCGTTTGCATGGGTTACCCAAAGTGATAGTCTCAGATAGGGGTAGCCAGTTCGTGTCCAGATTTTGGAGAGCTTTTTGTATGCAAATGGGAGTTCAGCTTTCCTTCTCCTCTGCCTACCACCCGCAATCCAATGGTGCAGCGGAATGAGCTAACCAAACACTGGAACAGTTTCTGCGTTGCTACATTTCTGACCACCAGAACAACTGGTCTGATCTGCTACCCTGGGCGGAGTTTGCCCACAATAGTGCGATTAATGCCTCCTCCCGGTTATCCCCATTCTTGGCGAACTATGGGTTTCAACCGTCCATGTTGCCTGATACGTTCTTGCCACAGGGGATACCGGCATTGGAGGAACATCTCAGGGAACTCCGTTCCACTTGGGTGCAGGTTCAGAATTCTTTGCAACGCACAATGCAGAACTACAAACTCCAGGCCGACCGCAGACGCCTTCCTGCACCTACCTATCAGGTCGGAGAGAGGGTCTGGCTGTCTTCCCGCAACCTACGCCTCCGCGTTCCCTCACAAAAACTGGCACCCCGATACGTTGGGCCATTTCGTATACTTCGAAGGGTTAACCCTGTAGCTTACGCACTTGACCTTCCTGCTAACATGCGGATCTCAAATGTTTTCCATGTTTCCCTCTTGAAACCGTTGGTTTGTAATCGCTACACCACCTCAGTGCCACGTCCACGTCTTGTTCTGATTGACAATCATGAGGAATATGAAATACGCAGCATCATTGACTCACGGGTCTTCAGAGGATAGATCCAATACTTGGTGCACTGGAAAGGATACGGTCCAGAGGAACGCTCCTGGGTTCCAACCTCTGATGTCCATGCACCATCCCTCCTTCGTTCCTATCACGCCCGCTTCCCCATGAAGCCCGGACCCACCAACAGAGATGGGGGGAGTCGTTGAGGGGGAGGTACTGTCAGGGTTTCTTTGCTGTTTTAAACAGCAACCCTTTTCTGTTTCAGTGATTGAGTTTCAGCTGCAATTACTATGAGCTCCTTCTGCTTGTTGCCACGGTTACTCACCTGTGAGTAGTAATCAACCCTGCTGCTAATCAGTTCTGCCTATTTAAGCAGCTAAGCCCAGAACCTCCTTGCCCTTGCGTGGTTTCCTGTTTCCCAGAAGTCTCCTTGTTCCTGTGTTTCCTGTTTGTTCCTGGTTCCTGACTCCGGCCTTGTTCCTGACTCCGCTGCTCTCCGTGCTCCTGATCCCTGGCTTGTCTGACTACCTGCTCTGGTGACTGACCCCTGCTTGATTCCTGGGCTTTGCTTTTGTTATTTATTTATTTATCAATAAAGGTGTGTTTGCATCTAGTTCCGTCTCTGTCTGGTTCCTGGTCCCTGACACCCATTCAGCGGACCGGCGGTGACGTAGGTCGTCTGGATCAAACAGGGGGTTACCCTGTGGGTCAAGGAGTGCTTTGTCATCCCCAGAGGGGCCTAATATCTGACCCCGGGCCTTGGAAGAGGACCCCGAGGGGTTCACGCCCGTAAGGGGCAAATCCTCTCCAAATTCAATTTCCTCAAAGGAGTCATACTCCATAATGTCGGATTCGTCCTCCACACTCCGGTCGGAATCCAACCCATCATCAAGGGCTCTAGACCGTTTCCACAATCTAGCCTTTTTAGCCCGGCCAGGGGCTCTTTTGCGCGTGGGGTGCGCGCCATCTGTGACCGCCTCTAGCGTGTCAGTCATGGCAGGCAGAGCCTGCATCGAGGAATGGGAGCTGACATGTTTAGATTTGGCCCTTGCCTTACGGGCGCCAGGCACAGTCTGAGCAGGGGAAGGGGAACCCACACCTAGTGGGGTAGTAGGGACCATAGCAGGTAAAACCATAGAATGCAGGGACTGTGAAAATGAGGAGGAAACAGCCCCCAGGCAATAGCCTTCTGTATTGAAGAAGCCATAGTGGCCTCTAGCATGGCCTGAAACTCCTAAGAGGCCATAGCACCCTCAGGATTATCTGTGTGAAAGTCCCCAGGGGGGCCTACAGGGCCATCCTCCCTATCCTGCATACTGGTACAATAACCGTGAAGTGTTAAGCTAAGCAAACTAACTATTAATATAGGGAAGAGAAGGGTTGATTAACCCACAGAAAATATTAGGGAGAACAAAGAAGGACCAGACCGTCAGAGCCCCAGGGGACCCAGAGGAAAAACAAGGCGACCGACCGCACGGCAGCACAGCAAGCAGAACAGGGTCCGCCCAAAATGACCGCCGCACGTGAGGGAGGCGCTCGTGCACCCGACCCGCGGGGACAGCCCGTGAGCGGGGAGAGGAGAGCACTCAGCCGCGGCCGTGGGGTAAGAGGCGGTCGCGGCAGTGAGATAGAGCTGGGTCCCGCGCAGAACGCGGGAGAGCAGGGGAGGGAAGGGAAGGGAAAAAAACTCCGGTTAGAGGGACAGAACCTAACAGAGTCTAACTGAATAAAATCTAAATTAAACCCCACTGTTAGACAAGAGCTACTATGGCCCATCATTTCCTTCACCATTTCTAATTGTTTTACGACTCTAGAAATGCAGACTTGGAGACTTCTCGTTATGATCCAAAAAGGGGAGATTTTCAAATCTTATCACCTGGACAGAAACTAAGGGATTAAAATCAAAACTAGATCTCACTGTGGAACAAGAGCTACTATGGCCCATTATATCCTTCACTGTTTCTGATTGTTTTACGAGTCTAGGAATGCCAACCTGGAGACGTTTCATTACAGGGTGGATTGCTTGAATCTTATAAAATCATAAACGTCACCATATATTAGAGCAGATTGTATATTTGAAAAACATAGAAGGTCAAGAAACAGGAGTGTAGTTCTTTGGAAAAGTGTGTCAAGCTATTTAATTGTTGTAAGACGATTGAGGAATTCTTACAAAACATTTTAGTAGAGGGAGATTTTCAAATCTAACCATAAACCAGTGGACACAACCTAGCAGGGGAAAATGTTAACAAAATGCTACCTTAGAATATAAGGAATTAAGTCATATTATTTCCATAAGAGCAATGAAGCCATTGTTTAAGAAGGCAACTTTATATGGTTCAGTGGAGCTAAATCTCACCTTCCAACATAAGCAACTAGGGTCTATGATCTCTTTCACCATCAGGCCAGGAGAAATGAAACAATCCAAAAGGGGTAGGTTTTCAATGCTAATCACATGTTACTGGACACAGTCTAACTGAATAAAATCTAAATTAAACCCCACTGTCAGACAAGAGCTACTATGGCCCATCCTTTCCTTCACCATTTCTAATTGTTTTACGACTCTAGAAATGCAGACTTGGAGACTTCTCGTTATGATCCAAAAAGGGGAGATTTTCAAATCTTATCACCTGGACAGAAACTAAGGGATTAAAATCAAAACTAGATCTCACTGTGGAACAAGAGCTACTATGGCCCATTATATCCTTCACTGTTTCTGATTGTTTTACGAGTCTAGGAATGCCAACCTGGAGACGTTTCATTACAGGGTGGATTGCTTGAATCTTATAAAATCATAAACGTCACCATATATTAGAGCAGATTGTATATTTGAAAAACATAGAAGGTCAAGAAACAGGAGTGTAGTTCTTTGGAAAAGTGTGTCAAGCAATTTAATTGTTGTAAGACGATTGAGGAATTCTTACAAAACATTTTAGTAGAGGGAGATTTTCAAATCTAACCATAAACCAGTGGACACAACCTAGCAGGGGAAAATGCTAACAAAATGCTACCTTAGAATATAAGGAATTAAGTCATACTATTTCCATAAGAGCAATGAAGCCATTGTTTAAGAAGGCAACTTTATATGGTTCAGTGGAGCTAAATCTCACCTTCCAACATAAGCAACTAGGGTCTATGATCTCTTTCACCATCAGGCCAGGAGAAATGAAACAATCCAAAAGGGGTAGGTTTTCAATGCTAATCACATGTTACTGGACACAGTCTAACTGAATAAAATCTAAATTAAACCCCACTGTCAGACAAGAGTTACTAGTGCCCATCATTTCCTTCACCATTTCTAATTGTTTTACGACTCTAGAAATGCAGACTTGGAGACTTCTCGTTATGATCCAAAAAGGGGAGATTTTCAAAACTTATCACCTAGACAGAAACTAAGGGATTAAAATCAAAACTAGATCTCACTGTGGAACAAGAGCTACTATGGCCCATTATATCCTTCACTGTTTCTGATTGTTTTACGAGTCTAGGAATGCCAACCTGGAGACGTTTCATTATAGGGTGGATTGCTTGAATCGTATAGGGTAAAGTGATTTGATTTTTCTCTTGTTTTAGAAGGTACATTTTATATATTATATTAAATAGCTAAACCAAGATAGAGAGCTTTGCAAGCTCTCTCCATCCACTCTTTGCATCCGAAGTCAGAGCATAATGAATGTAGGAATCAGCCCGGCTAGTTCAGTCGGTAGATCATGAGACTCTTAATATCAGGGTCGTAGGTTCGAGCCCCACGTTGGGCGAGATATGTAATTTTATGTCTCCTTTATTGAAAAAATAAAAAAAGAAGGAAGGTGCCTACGTTTGGCCTAGGGAATCATAAAAGTCACCATATATTAGAGCAGATTGTATATTTGAAAAACATAGAAGGTGAAGAAACAGGAGTGTAGTTCTTTGGAAAAGTGTGTCAAGCTATTTAATTGTTGTAAGACAATTGAGGAATTCTTACAAAACATTTTAGTAGAGGGAGATTTTCAAATCTAACCATCTAACCATAACCATAAACCAGTTGGTAGAATCATCTGGGGTTCCATGGTGTAATGGTTAGCACTCTCCGAATTCAGCTATCCAAGTTCAAATCTCGGTGGGACCTGCGTACTTGTTTAAAAAATTTCACATCAAGAGAAATCAACAGTCAAATAAACATTCTTTCTTAAAATCCAATTTAAGCATATATAATCTGCCGATGCCAAATTGGAGTCAGACATCTCGAAATTAGCAACCAAACACATTTTTCTTCAATAGAATTCTGGCATCTGCTTGGTTTCATTTCTTTCAAGCATTTATGCATACCTTCATTTCTTAACCATGGGTATGGACCAGGCCAACATAAATCCTTTGGTATTTGGTATCAATGCCTCGATGATGCAGTCTAATGATATTATAAAGTGATTAGTTTCCTATTTTAAATGGAAAATGATGGATCATTCCTGGTCAGAATCGTTAATCCCCAACGAAGAGCATCACATTAAGACAATGTTAGTCTACGGCACAGAGAATGACTTCAAAGAAGGATATATGCCGTAGGGTTTAACAACCAGCGAATAATGACACCCCAAAAGAACAGAATCCAGAAAATAATCTTTGAAATTTCATCATCAGAAGCATTCAGACTTAAAGATATGATCAATTCTAAACACCTGCTATGAAGCCACAATGGGCAAATGACTTTAGAGAAGGTGTCATATTGCAACTGCCTAGACGAGGAATTCTTCTGCCCATTAAAAAGTGATAATTTTCCTATTTTAAATGTAAAAGGATGGAATTTTAAGAATGAACAGCAAAAAATATGAAAGAGCTGTCAGAAGTGGGATTTGAACCCACGCCTCCATGTGGAGACCAGAACACCCATATTGTGGAAGAAGTTGATCTTGAGTCTGGCGCCTTTGACCGCTCGGCCATTCTGACACTGTGTGTAAGCTGATTCGGCAGGAAAAGTCTGCTACTTGTGCAAAGTCTACATTTTCCTTACTATTACCCACTTTTATTGAAGTTGAGTGAGAGGTGATATTCTACCGTTATCGAAGATCTGAGATCCAGGCGTTCTACCTGTTGGTGGCATCGTGTGGGGTTCCATGGTGTAATGGTTAGCACTCTGGACTCTGAATCCAGCGATCCGAGTTCAAATCTCGGTGGGACCTGCGTAATTCTTTTAAAAATTTCACATCGAGGGGGCGTGGCCTGACCGCTTAAGGAGACGGACGTGTAAGCGATCAGCTCCTGGAGAGAGCCACATAATATAGCAATTAGACGAGCAAAAAACAAAAACCGACCTGCACATAGATTTCCGGGTGTCACGGAGAGGAAGATGGCACAGCGTTCCACTAAAAAAGCGAAGCTGAAACAGACAGAATTACAAGTCACGGCCCTATCACCGCCGACACGCCGCGCGCAAGATGGCGCTGGTAGGCCCGCATCACCGGCCTCGAGTTCTGGGAGAAGCGATAAAACTATCATATCGCTCACAACAGCACCGGCTACCGATTCTTCAATCAAGAAAATGCTTGCAGAATTACAAGCTTCTCTACAAGCCGACTTTGCTAAATTGGCCAAAGAGATCAGAATGGAAGTGAAGGCCCTTGGCGAACGTACAGAATGTCTGGAATCAAAAACAGAAGAGATAATAACTGCACATAACAACGTGGTCTCCGCCTGTGAAGCACTGGAGACGAAACTCACCTCTGTACTTACGAAACTAGCCGACCACGAGGATAGAGATCGACGGAATAATGTCCGAATTCGCGGCATTCCTGAGGAGATCGGCCCTGCAGACCTGGGGAAATATACGAAAGAACTCTTTCAGGAAATACTACCGGAGGTCCCGACATCTGAACTCCTACTAGACAGGATTCATAGACTGCCTAAGCCTAAGCATCTCCCAGTATCTGTCCCACGAGATGTTATCACTAGGCTTCATTACTATACAACGAAGGAAAATCTCATGCAAACGGCAAAGAAATTGCAAACGCTGCCTGGGACTTACAGTAAACTTCAACTATTCACTGATCTGTCGGCGGCTACGCTAGCAGCACGGAGGTCCTTCAGCCAAATCACTAAAGCATTGAGAGCAGCAGATATCCCATATAAGTGGGGTTTCCCCACGAAACTTATTATTCGACGAAACGGCATAGAACATCACCTACCTGCACCAGACGACGGGGACAAGCTTCTGGCCGATTGGGGCCTGCCTGTGGAGGACAACGACCATGCCTCCCACCGATACTTCACGAAGTCACCGATGAAACTGACCCAGAATTGGCAAACTGTCGCTACAGCTAAGTGACTACATCACATACCCTTTCTGGGTCTCTTTTAACCTGATTATAGTCAGGGCATATGGGTAACCGGGTAATGCTGGTTTTTCAATCCCACCCAATGCCTAACTGTTCCTGTTGTGGACAGGACTGTCATAATTGCAAGGAACAGGCAGACTGGCTTGCTGGGGGGGCTCTTATTCTTGGGCCCCACCATCAAGTCATAGGTCGCACAAATCTCATAAAGCGGATAAACACAAATGTATTTTATATGTCATATACGCAAATTCTATGTAACCCTCATATATCATTCCTTAAAGGTAAACTAGGGGCTCTCTCCCCCCCAAATGGGCTTTTTTGTTCTAGCCCACTAACCAAGACATGGTTTTGTCTCGATTTGGAGACACTTTTCTTGTATATATTTGGATGTTTATGTTTATTTTTTGTTTACCCCTGTTATTTCCCCCCCCTCGGGTACATTTGAAGGAACGTAACAAGAGTGCATATTCTAGCTTTAACACGGGTCTCAAATAGAACGTCCACACTGACCTTTGTGAAATAACACTCACACAAACTAATTACAGCAGAGAACAGCATCACTCAAGTGAATATCTGACAGGATATCAATATCTGGGTAGCCTTTATCTTTATTTCCTAAGTCATAGTATCTTACAATTTAGTAAAAGTCATCTAGGGAATCTTCTGTATAGTTTTGATGTCTCTTAACATTTTTTCCTTGAACACCAAAGGCTTGAACTCGCCTCATAAACGTAGGATGGCACTCAGGGAAGCAAAGGAAAATAACGCACATATAGCGTTTTATCAAGAAACCCACTTCCAAAGAAATAACCAACCCAAATTCTTCTCTAAACATTTCCCAATTGGTTACCACAGTACTTATAAATTAAAGAAGAGAGGAGTGACAATCTTGATAAACAAAGACTTATCCTTCCAATTAATAAAAAAAATAGGAGATAGAGAGGGGAGGTTTCTCATACTACAATGTGTAATTAATAATGCACGATTTACTCTAGTTAATATATATGGTCCTCACACAGACCAACGGAGTTTTCTAGAGAAGATTCTCACTTTATCACTTGCACATAAGTTTGGCGATCTTATCATAGGTGGGGATACAAACTTCCTCCTCGACCCAACCTTAGACTCCACCTCTACTGATAAAGTCAAAAAAGCTACAGCTACACAAAGAGTGCGATCTGCAAAAATTATAGGAGATACACTTTTAGAACATGGGTTCCTGGACATATGGAGGGCACTTAATCCATTAGACAGGGATTATACGTACCATTCCCTTAGCCATACAACATACTCACGTATAGATCGATTTTTAATCCCCAAATCACAAACGCTACAAATAACGAAAGTGGGTATAGGAGACATCAAGTGGTCGGATCATGCACCGATTTTGCTGACAACCAAGATACAATACCCGGTCACTGGCAAGTACACTTGGAGGCTTAACGATACTCTTTTGTCAGACCATACTTTAATCACACAACTCCAGGCAGAATTGGAAACATATTTCTCTCTCAATAACACTGGGGAGGTGGGAATAGAAACCCTGTGGCAAGCACACAAGGCAGTCCTGAGAGGCCAACTTATCAAACACGCTAGTTATAATAAAAAACAGCGCCTGGCCACGTACACAAAAATTCTAACTGACTTAGCCACACTCACACACGCTGACAAGAGGTCTCCCTCTTACGACAACACTACGAAAATACTCCAACTCCAGGCCCGCCTGAAAGATATGGACCTAGCTAAGACTACATATCTCCTTACCAGAATGAAACATAGATTTTTCAAAGACGGGAATAGAGCTGGCAAAATTTTGGCATCCCAGCTCAAAGCACGGACGTCCTCGTCTAAGATTGCCTTTCTCCAATCAGACAAGGGACACAAAATTACTAATCCACAAGAAATAGTGGAAGAATTGGGCACATACTACAGCAAACTATACAACCTAGCTGACGATAGGGACCTCCACACACCCCAACAAACTGACATTGATGACTTTTTACGAGATGTTCAGTTACCGTCCCTCAACCCAATAGAAAGACAACAATTGATTGAACCATTCACAGTACCAGAAGTTTTACAAACCATAACACAATTACCGAAGCATAAATCACCCGGTCCAGACGGATTTACTAACATGTATTATTATACGTTTCGACATATATTAGCTCCTTATTTGACAGACTTATTTAATCACTGCTTCACTACAGGCAACATGCCCAGGGACATGCTGAAAGCCCATATTTCTACATTACCGAAACCAGGCAAACCCCCTACACACTGCCCTAATTTTCGGCCCATATCTCTCTTGAATTGCGATACCAAGCTATATGCCAAACTTATAGCGAATAGGCTAGCAAAGATAATACCCCGTATCGTGCATAATGATCAGTCAGGATTTGTTAAAGGCAGACAAGGATGTGACAATACTAGAAAGATACTAAATATACTATCCCATGTAGAAAAACACGACTCAGAAAGTCTGTTTCTGGCCTTGGACGCGGAAAAGGCCTTTGACCGACTTAACTGGGCCTACATGTCAACAGTCCTTTCCAAATACGGCTTTCCACCTGAACTAATAAAGGGTATCTTTACACTATATGGTAATCCAAGTGCACAGGTCTCTAACTCAGGCTTTATTTCACATCCTTTTAAACTTACCAATGGAACACGGCAAGGATGCCCGTTATCTCCACTCTTATTCATACTCTCCTTAGAACCCCTTGCCTATAAAATATGTCATGATCCTCTAATCACAGGTATACCAATCCACTCAAGTGAGTATCGACTAGCGATGTTCGCAGATGACATATTGGTATCCCTTAGCAAACCGGAGCAGTCACTGCCGAGACTCCTAAACATCCTGGACACTTATGGGCGTGTGTCTTACTACAGACTTAACAAAAATAAAACGCAGGCACTTGCAATCAACATTTCGTCACAAAGAGCTAAAACACTACGAACCTCTTATCAGTTTGATTGGAGGCAACACTACATTACATACCTAGGAGTAAAACTAGCTCTCCACAAACAAAAAATGATAACTCTTAACTACGCTACCCTGCCGAATATATGTAATTCCATTTTCCAGAAATGGAGAGATGTGCGCTTGTCATGGTTAGGGAGATTGAATACGATCAAGATGGTAATACTACCGAAAATCTTATATGTCTTCAGGATGCTACACTTACAAGTCCCTCTACAGTTACTCAAAACCATACAATCCATACTAAACAAATTCGTATGGGGAGGCATGAAGCCGAGATTGCCGGTATCGCTCCTTTATCTGACCACATCTGAGGGAGGGTTGGGCCTTCCGACAGTGCTGGCTTACTACAAAGCAGCTATCCTTGAATCAGCCATCAGACTTCATGCTCCGATGAATACCTTTCAATGGGTGGACATGGAGCAAGCCATTTCACAACCACATAGCCTAACAAATATTCTATGGTCACCAAAAACTTATCGACCACACACAAACAGGCTGTACCCTACCTCTGCACTGACCCTGAAAATATGGGATGCCACCAGATCTAGTTGGTCTACAGAAGGCAACTTCTGTGCTCAGGCACCTCTGGAAACCTTGGAAATCATATCCCCTTGGCTCTCCCTAAAGACGTGGACGGCTCTGGGAGTTAAAAAGATCAGTGACCTCTGCCATAGATCAATGATCCTACCCTTCTCTGAAATACAACAGAAGTATAACCTACCCAATTCATTTATCTTTCCATACCTCCAGTTGAAGAGCATTATAAACACCAAAGTCACATTCTTGTCGGACGAGTCCACTCCACGGAAAGACCCAGCCATACTACTCCATAACAGGTGCCTTTCGGCCCCAACTAAACCTAAGGCCTTATCCCTTTGTTACCAAATTCTATTACGTAAAGCCCCACCTAGTTCTTTCAAATATGCGACACAATGGGAGAAAGAAGGACTCCCTAAACTCACGGATGAACAATGGCTCAAAGCATTAAATGCACTACGAGGTGCCACGTCTTGCTTCTCCCATGTGGAGGCCCATAAGAAAGTACTCTTCAGATGGTACCTCACACCACACAAATTACATAAAATGTATCCAAATGTAGACCCCAAATGCTGGAGGTGTGGCAATGCGGAGGGAAACATGACCCACATATGGTGGGATTGTAACGAGATCAAACCTTTATGGTTGCAAGTACAAACACTACTACAAGAAGAAACAGAGTCAACCCATCCTCTAACATTGATAATGGGTATCCTCTTGCTATTTCCTGAGTCCTGGAGCATGAATTTTAGGAGAATTGCTATTCTGATTATATTGGCAGCCAGAAGTCTTCTAACAGCACACTGGAAATCTACATACTGCCCGACTAAAAAGGAACTCATAGATAAAATACATCAATACTATAGATATGAAGCTCTCTCTTCAGACTCTCCCGAAAAGTCCAAGAAAATAAGGGCACTTTGGGCCCCGTGGTTGAAGAGACATTACCTCAACAAACATTTGCACGATGAGAAGTCGATTGCTATAACTAACGAGACCAATACATAGTTAGACTATCTATAAGATAGCCTGCTTTCAAACACCTATATGTCACACTAGCATCAAAATGCTCAGAACAAACCATGGAAAATGGATAGTTCACGGCGTGTAGAGGAACATCTCATGGAATAGCTATACTGCCTACACATCTAAACACATAAACCAGACATAACTAAATAGTTGCACGGTTAGAAAGCACTCTTTCGTCCAATACAGAAACTCTTGTTCCCCCCTCCCAGTTCTATATTCTCTCCTCCCTCTCCCTCACCCTCTGCAACATAATGCTAGTTTGACTATCTGGACCAACATCTCAGCTCAAGGTTAATACTACCAAACAAAATCTACCATCCGACCCACTACTGGTGAACTTCACAATCCAGACAGAACCGTTAGTTAACTTTAGCTTCTTACACATAGAAAACGGTATAGAAAAGTAGTAAAAGCGATACAAATGGCACACAAGGGGTAGCACGAATTAATATATAAGATGTGGTTTGTGGCCAGTTTAAACCGCACAGGTAACAGCCCTAACTATCGAAGGCACTTACATTTGTAAAGTCGTATTAAGCTGATCAAGAAAGTTGAGGAATAGCCTAAATTGATAAGGATGAGTAGAGCTAGACAATAATCTACAACAAAGAGTTCACTACACTACAGATACTGACATGGGTCCAAGTATGTTTATTTAGAAACATTCATGTTCATTTGTGTTTTTTCCATGCCTATTCGTACGTGTGTATTTATTCATGGATGTGTACACGTATATAATTGTAGAGGAACAAATGATGTCAAAAAGCTTGACTTGCTTTATACCCCCCCCTTTTTTCCTTTCTGTATCCCCAAGTTATTCCTTTTTTTTTTGTTTGTTATGACAAAATAAAAATCTTAAATTTAAAAAAAAAATTTCACATCAAGAGAAAGCAACAGTCAAAAAAACATTCTTTCTTAAAATCCAATTTAAGCATATATAATCTGCCGATGCCAAATTGGAGTCAGCCATCTCGACATTAGATACCAAACACATTTCTCTTCAATAGAATTCTGGCATCTGCTTGGTTTCATTTCTTTCAAGCATTTATGCATACCTTCATTTCTTAACCATGGGTATGGACCAGGCCAACATAAATCCTTTGGTATTTGGTATCAATGCCTAGATGATGCAGTCTAATGATATTATAAAGTGATTAGTTTCCTATTTTAAATGGAAAATGATGGATCATTCCTGGTCAGAATCGTTAATCCCCAACGAAGAGCATCACATTAAGACAATGTTAGTCTACGGCACAGAGAATGACTTCAAAGAAGGATACATGTCGTAGGGTTTAACAACCAGCGAATAATGACACCCCAAAAGAACAGAATCCAGAAAATAATCTTTGAAATTTCATCATCAGAAGCATTCAGACTTAATGAATCCACTCTGAATCCAGCCATCCGAGTTCAAATCTTGGTGGGACCTGCGTAATACTTTTAAAAATTTCAAATCATGAGAGAGCAACAGTCAAAAAAACATTCTTTCTTAAAATCCAATTTAAGCATATATAATCTGCCGATGCCAAATTGGAGTCAGCCATCTCGACATTAGATACCAAACACATTTTTCTTCAATAGAATTCTGGCATCTGCTTGGTTTCATTTCATTCAAGCATTTATGCATACCTTCATTTCTTAACCATGGGTATGGACCAGGCCAACATAAATCCTTTGGTATTTGGTATCAATGCCTAGATGATGCAGTCTAATGATATTATAAAGTGATTAGTTTCCTATTTTAAATGGAAAATGATGGATCATTCCTGGTCAGAATCGTTAATCCCCAACGAAGAGCATCACATTAAGACAATGTTAGTCTACGGCACAGAGAATTACTTCAAAGAAGGATACATGCCGTAGGGTTTAACAACCAGCGAATAATGACACCCCAAAAGAACAGAATCCAGAAAATAATCTTTGAAATTTCATCATCAGAAGCATTCAGACTTAAAGATATTGATCAATTCTAAACACCTGCTATGAAGCCACAATGGGCAAATGACTTTAGAGAAGGTGTCATACTGCAACTGCCTAGACGATGAATTCTTCTGCCCATTAAAAAGTGATAATTTTCCTATTTTAAATGTAAAAGGATGGAATTTTAAGAATGAACAGCAAAAAATATGAAAGAGCTGTCAGAAGTGGGATTTGAACCCACGCCTCCATGTGGAGACCAGAACACCCATATTGTGGAAGAAGTTGATCTTGAGTCTGGCGCCTTAGACCTCTCGGCCATTCTGACACTGTGTGTAAGCTGATTTGGCAGGAAAAGTCTGCTACTTGTGCAAAGTCTACATTTTCCTTACTATTACCCACTTTTATTGAAGTTGAGTGAGAGGTGATATTCTACCGTTATCGAAGATCTGAGATCCAGGCATTCTACCAGTTGGTAGCATTGTGTGGGGTTCCATGTTGTAATGGTTAGCACTCTGGACTCTGGATCCAGCCATCCGAGTTCAAATCTCGGTGGGACCTGCGTCATTCTTTTAAAAATTTCACATCAAGAGAAAGTAACAGTCAAAAAAACATTCTTTCTTAAAATCCAATTTAAGCATATATAATCTGCCGATGCCAAATAGGAGTCAGCCATCTCGACTTTAGATACCAAACACATTTTTCTTCAATAGAATTCTGGCATCTGCTTGGTTTCATTTCTTTCAAGCATTTATGCATACCTTCATTTCTTAACCATGGGTATGGACCAGGCCAACATAAATCCTTTGGTATTTGGTATCAATGCCTAGATTATGCAGTCTAATGATATTATAAAGTGATTAGTTTCCTATTTTAAATGGAAAATGATGGATCATTCCTGGTCAGAATCGTTAATCCCCAACGAAGAGCATCACATTAAGACAATGTTAGTCTACGGCACAGAGAATGACTTCAAAGAACGATACATGCCGTAGGGTTTAACAACCAGCGAATAATGACACCCCAAAAGAACAGAATCCAGAAAATAATCTTTGAAATTTCATCATCAGAAGCATTCAGACTTAAAGATATTGATCTGAATTCTTCTGCCCATTAAAAAGTGATAATTTTCCTATTTTAAATGTAAAAGGATGGAATTTTAAGAATGAACAGCAAAAAATATGAAAGAGCTGTCAGAAGTGGGATTTGAACCGACGCCTCCATGTGGAGACCAGAACACCCATATTTTGGAAGAAGTTGATCTTGAGTCTGGCGCCTTAGACCGCTCGGCCATTCTGACACTGTGTGTAAGCTGATTTGGCAGGAAAAGTCTGCTACTTGTGCAAAGTCTACATTTTCCTTACTATTACCCACTTTTATTGAAGTTGAGTGAGAGGTGATATTCTACCGTTATCGAAGATCTGAGATCCAGGCATTCTACCAGTTGGTAGCATCGTGTGGGGTTCCATGGTGTAATGGTTAGCACTCTGGACTCTGAATCCAGCCATCCGAGTTCAAATCTCGGTGGGACCTGTGTAATACTTTTAAAAATTTCACATCAATTTCATGTCAAAAAAACATTCTTTCTTAAAATCCAATTTAAGCATATATAATCTGCCGATGCCAAATTGGAGTCAGCCATCTCGACATTAGATACCAAACACATTTTTCTTCAATAGAATTCTGGCATCTGCTTGGTTTCATTTCTTTCAAGCATTTATGCATACCTTCATTTCTTAACCATGGGTATGGACCAGGCCAACATAAATCCTTTGGTATTTGGTATCAATGCCTAGATGATGCAGTCTAATGATATTATAAAGTGATTAGTTTCCTATTTTAAATGGAAAATGATGGATCATTCCTGGTCAGAATCGTTAATCCCAACGAAGAGCATCACATTAAGACAATGTTAGTCTACGGCACAGAGAATGACTTCAAAGAAGGATACATGCCGTAGGGTTTAACAACCAGCGAATAATGACACCCCAAAAGAACAGAATCCAGAAAATAATCTTTGAAATTTCATCATCAGAAGCATTCAGACTTAAAGATATTGATCAATTCTAAACACCTGCTATTAAGCCACAATGGGCAAATGACTTTAGAGAAGGTGTCATACTGCAACTGCCTAGACGATGAATTCTTCTGCCCATTAAAAAGTGATAATTTTCCTATTTTAAATGTAAAAGGATGGAATTTTAAGAATGAACAGCAAAAAATATGAAAGAGCTGTCAGAAGTGGGATTTGTACCCACGCCTCCATGTGGAGACCAGAACACCCATATTGTGGAAGAAGTTGATCTTGAGTCTGGCGTCTTAGACCGCTCGGCCATTCTGACACTGTGTGTAAGCTGATTTGGCAGGAAAAGTCTGCTACTTGTGCAAAGTCTACATTTTCCTTACTATTACCCACTTTTATTGAAGTTGAGTGAGAGGTGATATTCTACCGTTATCGAAGATCTGAGATCCAGGCATTCTACCAGTTGGTAGCATCATGTGGGGTTCCATGGTGTAATTGTTAGCACTCCGGACTCTGAATCCAGCGATCCGAGTTCAAATCTCGGTGGGACCTGCGTAATTCTTTTAAAAATTTCACATCAAGAGAAAGCAACAGTCAAAAAAACATTCTTTCTTAAAATCCAATTTAAGCATATATAATCTGCCGATGCCAAATTGGAGTCAGCCATCTCGACATTAGATACCAAACACATTTTTCTTCAATAGAATTCTGGCATCTGCTTGGTTTAATTTCTTTCAAGCATTTATGCATACCTTCATTTCTTAACCATGGGTATGGACCAGGCCAACATAAATCCTTTGGTATTTGGTATCAATGCCTAGATGATGCAGTCTAATGATATTATAAAGTGATTAGTTTCCTATTTTAAATATAAAATGATGGATCATTCCTGGTCAGAATCGTTAATCCCCAACGAAGAGCATCACATTAAGACAATGTTAGTCTACGGCACAGAGAATGACTTCAAAGAAGGATACATGCCATAGGGTTTAACAACCAGCGAATAATGACACCCCAAAAGAACAGAATCCAGAAAATAATCTTTGAAATTTCATCATCAGAAGCATTCAGACTTAAAGATATTGATCAATTCTAAACACCTGCTATGAAGCCACAATGGGCAAATGACTTTAGAGAAGGTGTCATACTGCAACTGCCTAGACGATGAATTTTCTGCCCATTAAAAAGTGATAATTTTCCTGTTTTAAATGTAAAAGGATGGAATTTTAAGAATGAAAAGCAAAAAATATGAAAGAGCTGTCAGAAGTGAGATTTGAACCCACACCTCTATGTGGAGACCAGAACACCCATATTGTGGAAGAAGTTGATCTTGAGTCTGGCGCCTTAGACCGCTCGGCCATTCTGACACTGTGTGTAAGCTGATTTGGCAGGAAAAGTCTGCTACTTGTGCAAAGTCTACATTTTCCTTACTATTACCCGCTTTTTTTGAAGTTGATTGAGAGGTGATATTCTACCGTTATCGAAGTTCTGAGATCCAGGCGTTCTACCAGTTGGTAGCATCGTGTGGGGTTCCATGGTGTAATGTTTAGCACTCTGGACTCTGAATCCAGCGATCCGAGTTCAAATCTTGGTGGGACCTGCGTCATTCTTTTAAAAATTTCACATCAAGAGAAAGCAACAGTCAAAAAAACATTCTTTCTTAAAATCCAATTTAAGCATATATAATCTGCCGATGCCAAATTGGAGTCAGCCATCTCGACATTAGATACCAAACACATTTTTCTTCAATAGAATTCTGGCATCTGCTTGGTTTCATTTCTTTCAAGCATTTATGCATACCTTCATTTCTTAACCATGGGTATGGACCAGGCCAACATAAATCCTTTGGTATTTGGTATCAATGCCTAGATGATGCAGTCTAATGATATTATAAAGTGATTAGTTTCCTATTTTAAATGGAAAATGATGGATCATTCCTGGTCAGAATCGTTAATCCCAACGAAGAGCATCACATTAAGACAATGTTAGTCTACGGCACAGAGAATGACTTCAAAGAAGGATACATGCCGTAGGGTTTAACAACCAGCGAATAATGACACCCCAAAAGAACAGAATCCAGAAAATAATCTTTGAAATTTCATCATCAGAAGCATTCAGACTTAAAGATAATGATCAATTCTAAACACCTGCTATGAAGCCACAATGGGCAAATGACTTTAGAGAAGGTGTCATACTGCAACTGCCTAGACGATGAATTCCTCTGCCCATTAAAAAGTGATAATTTTCCTATTTTAAATGTAAAAGGATGGAATTTTAAGAATGAACAGCAAAAAATATGAAAGAGATGTCCGAAGTGAGATTTGAACCCACGCCTCCATGTGGAGACCAGAACACCAATATTGTGGAAGAAGTTGATCTTGAGTCTGGCGCCTTAGACCGCTCGGCCATTCTGACACTGTGTGTAAGCTGATTTGGCAGGAAAAGTCTGCTACTTGTGCAAAGTCTACATTTTCCTTACTATTACCCACTTTTATTGAAGTTGATTGAGAGGTGATATTCTACCGTTATCGAAGATCTGAGATCCAGGCATTCTACCAGTTGGTAGCATCGTGTGGGGTTCCATGGTGTAATGGTTAGCACTCTGGACTCTGAATCCAGCGATCCGAGTTCAAATCTCGGTGGGACCTGCATTCATTCTTTTAAAAATTTCACATCAAGAGAAAGCAACAGTCAAAAAAACATTCTTTCTTAAAATCCAATTTAAGCATATATAATCTGCCGATGCCAAATTGGAGTCAGCCATCTCGACATTAGATACCAAACACATTTTTCTTCAATAGAATTCTGGCATCTGCTTGGTTTCATTTCTTTCAAGCATTTATGCATACCTTCATTTCTTAACCATGGGTATGGACCAGGCCAACATAAATCCTTTGGTATTTGGTATCAATGCCTAGATGATGCAGTCTAATGATATTATAAAGTGATTAGTTTCCTATTTTAAATGGAAAATGATGGATCATTCCTGGTCAGAATCGTTAATCCCCAACGAAGAGCATCACATTAAGACAATGTTAGTCTACGGCACAGAGAATGACTTCAAAGAAGGATACATGCCGTAGGGTTTAACAACCAGCGAATAATGACACCCCAAAAGAACAGAATCCAGAAAATAATCTTTGAAATTTCATCATCAGAAGCATTCAGACTTAAAGATATTGATCAATTCTAAACACCTGCTATTAAGCCACAATGGGCAAATGACTTTAGAGAAGGTGTCATACTGCAACTGCCTAGACGATGAATTCTTCTGCCCATTAAAAAGTGATAATTTTCCTATTTTAAATGTAAAAGGATGGAATTTTAAGAATGAACAGCAAAAAATATGAAAGAGCTGTCAGAAGTGGGATTTGTACCCACGCCTCCATGTGGAGACCAGAACACCCATATTGTGGAAGAAGTTGATCTTGAGTCTGGCGCCTTAGACCGCTCGGCCATTCTGACACTGTGTGTAAGCTGATTTGGCAGGAAAAGTTTGCTACTTGTGCAAAGTCTACATTTTCCTTACTATTACCCACTTTTATTGAAGTTGAGTGAGAGGTGATATTCTACCGTTATCGAAGATCTGAGATCCAGGCATTCTACCAGTTGGTAGCATCGTGTGGGGTTCCATGGTGTAATGGTTAGCACTCTGGACTCTGAATCCAGCGATCCGAGTTCAAATCTTGGTGAGAACTGCGTCATTCTTTTAAAAATTTCACATCAAGAGAAAGCATCCGGGGTTCCATGGTGTAATGGTTAGCACTCTCCGAATTCAGCTATCCAAGTTCAAATCTCGGTGGGACCTGCGTAATTCTTTTAAAAATTTCACATCAAGAGAAAGCAACAGTCAAAAAAACATTCTTTCTTAAAATCCAATTTAAGCATATATAATCTGCCGATGCCAAATTGGAGTCAGACACAGAGAATGACTTCAAAGAAGGATACATGCCGTAGGGTTTAACAACCAGCGAATAATGACACCCCAAAAGAACAGAATCCAGAAAATAATCTTTGAAATTTCATCATCAGAAGCATTCAGACTTAAAGATATTGATCAATTCTAAACACCTGCTATTAATCCACAATGGGCAAATGACTTTAGAGAAGGTGTCATACTGCAACTGCCTAGACGATGAATTCTTCTGCCCATTAAAAAGTGATAATTTTCCTATTTTAAATGTAAAAGGATGGAATTTTAAGAATGAACAGCAAAAAACATGAAAGAGCTGTCAGAAGTGGGATTTGTACCCACGCCTCCATGTGGAGACCAGAACACCCATATTGTGGAAGAAGTTGATCTTGAGTCTGGCGCCTTAGACCGCTCGGCCATTCTGACACTGTGTGTAAGTTGATTTGGCAGGAAAAGTCTGCTACTTGTGCAAAGTCTACATTTTCCTTACTATTACCCACTTTTATTGAAGTTGAGTGTGAGGTGATATTCTACCGTTATCGAAGATCTGAGATCCAGGCATTCTACCAGTTGGTAGCATCGTGTGGGGTTCCATGGTGTAATGTTTAGCACTCTGGACTCTGAATCCAGCGATCCGAGTTCAAATCTCGGTGGGACCTGCGTCATTCTTTTAAAAATTTCACATCAAGAGAAAGTAACAGTCAAAAAAACATTCTTTCTTAAAATCCAATTTAACCTCCCTGGCGGTATGATTATGTCAGGAATTTTGTACCAAAAGCGGTACCATTTTTTTGCATTTGAATTACCCGCCCAGTTCCGCCCCCATGTCAGGCATGTCAATCAAATTTTAATTAATCAAATCACATAATTACGTTAAAAGATTATTTAAATATACATGTAGAATTTTAATATATATGCATTTATAGGTATTTAAATTCTACGTGTATACTAATGTAATCTTTTATGTAATTATATGTATTTATCTATATATATATTTGCGCTTATTTGTATTTTATATATATATAGAATGTCATTCTAAGTGTATTTTGTTACCGATATATATATATTAATAACAAAATACAGTTAGAATGAAATTACATATGCATATATAATTTCTATTAAATTTTGTTTCAATATTTTATTTATTTATTATTTTAATGATACGTATATATGTACATCTATTATATATATATATATAATATATATACATATTATATATAAAAATATATTTAATTTATTTTTACACTTGTCTTTTTTTATTTTTTTTATACTTCCCACCAGCAGGGGGACTGTCTGATATTTCAAACAGTCCCCCTGCTGGCAGATCCACAGCCAGCTATAGAGGGCCATGTGATCGCTCTTTGAGAGCGATCACATGGCCCCCGGGGGCCTGATTTGCCGTGGGAGGGCTGCCTGGGCTGTGAGGCAGTCCTCCCGAAGTGGATCGCGGCGGAGGTAAGTAAATCTTATCTACCCCGAGCGTGACTCGGGGTTACCGCTTCTGGCAGCGAAAATTAACCCCGAGTCACGCTCGGGAATACCGCTAGGGAGGTTAAGCATATATAATCTGCCGATGCCAAATTGGAGTCAGCCATCTCGACATTAGATACCAAACACATTTTTCTTCAATAGAATTCTGGCATCTGCTTGGTTTAATTTCTTTCAAGCATTTATGCATACCTTCATTTCTTAACCATGGGTATGGACCAGGCCAACATAAATCCTTTGGTATTTGGTATCAATGCCTAGATGATGCAGTCTAATGATATTATAAAGTGATTAGTTTCCTATTTTAAATGGAAAATGATGGATCATTCCTGGTCAGAATCGTTAATCCCCAACGAAGAGCATCACATTAAGACAATGTTAGTCTACGGCACAGAGAATGACTTCAAAGAAGGATACATGCCGTAGGGTTTAACAACCAGCGAATAATGACACCCCAAAAGAACAGAATCCAGAAAATAATCTTTGAAATTTCATCATCAGAAGCATTCAGACTTAAAGATAATGATCAATTCTAAACACCTGCTATGAAGCCACAATGGGCAAATGACTTTAGAGAAGGTGTCATACTGCAAATGCCTAGACGATGAATTCTTCTGCCCATTAAAAAGTGATAATTTTCCTATTTTAAATGTAAAAGGATGGAATTTTAAGAATGAACAGCAAAAAATATGAAAGAGCTGTCAGAAGTGGGATTTGAACTCACGCCTCAATGTGAAGACCAGAACACCCATATTTTGGAAGAAGTTGATCTTGAGTCTGGCGCCTTAGACCGCTCGGCCATTCTGACACTGTGTGTAAGCTGATTTGGCAGGAAAAGTCTGCTACTTGTGCAAAGTCTACATTTTCCTTACTATTACCCACTTTTATTGAAGTTGAGTGAGAGGTGATATTCTACCGTTATCGAAGATCTGAGATCCAGGCATTCTACCAGTTGGTAGCATTGTGTGGGGTTCCGTGATGTAATGGTTAGCACTCTGGACTCTGAATCCAGCGATCCAAGTTCAAATCTCGGTGGGACCTGCGTCGTTCTTTTAAAAATTTCACATCAAGAGAAAGCAACAGTCAAAAAAACATTCTTTCTTAAAATCCAATTTAAGCATATATAATCTGCCGATGTCAAATTGGAGTCAGCCATCTCGACATTAGATACCAAACACATTTTTCTTCAATAGAATTCTGGCATCTGCTTGGTTTCATTTCTTTCAAGCATTTATGCATACCTTCATTTCTTAACCATGGGTATGGACCAGGCCAACATAAATCCTTTGGTATTTGGTATCAATGCCTAGATGATGCAGTCTAATGATATTATAAAGTGATTTTTTTTTTTGAAGTTGAGTGAGAGGTGATATTCTACCGTTATCGAAGATCTGAGATCCAGGCATTCTACCAGTTGGTAGCATCGTGTGGGGTTCCATGGTGTAATGGAAAGCACTCTGGACTCTGAATCCAGCGATCCGAGTTCAAATCTCGGTGGGACCTGCGTCATTCTTTTAAAAATTTCACATCAAGAGAAAGCAACAGTCAAAAAAACATTCTTTCTTAAAATCCAATTTAAGCATATATAATCTGCCGATGCCAAATTGGAGTCAGCCACAGAGAATGACTTCAAAGAAGGATACATGCCGTAGGGTTTAACAACCAGCGAATAATGACACCCCAAAAGAACAGAATCCAGAAAATAATCTTTGAAATTTCATCATCAGAAGCATTCAGACTTAAAGATATTGATCAATTCTAAACACCTGCTATTAAGCCACAATGGGCAAATGACTTTAGAGAAGGTGTCATACTGCAACTGCCTAGACGATGAATTCTTCTGCCCATTAAAAAGTGATAATTTTCCTATTTTAAATGTAAAAGGATGGAATTTTAAGAATGAACAGCAAAAAATATGAAAGAGCTGTCAGAAGTGGGATTTGTACCCACGCCTCCATGTGGAGACCAGAACACCCATATTGTGGAAGAAGTTGATCTTGAGTCTGGCACCTTAGACCGCTCGGCCATTCTGACACTGTGTGTAAGTTGATTTGGCAGGAAAAGTCTGCTACTTGTGCAAAGTCTACATTTTCCTTACTATTACCCACTTTTATTGAAGTTGAGTGTGAGGTGATATTCTACCGTTATCGAAGATCTGAGATCCAGGCATTCTACCAGTTGGTAGCATCGTGTGGGGTTCCATGGTGTAATGGTTAGCACTCTGGATTCTGAATCCAGCGATCCGAGTTCAAATCTCGGTGGGACCTGCGTCATTCTTTTAAAAATTTCACATCAAGAGAAAGTAACAGTCAAAAAAACATTCTTTCTTAAAATCCAATTTAAGCATATATAATCTGCCGATGCCAAATTGGAGTCAGCCATCTCGACATTAGATACCAAACACATTTTTCTTCAATAGAATTCTGGCATCTGCTTGGTTTCATTTCTTTCAAGCATTTATGCATACCTTCATTTCTTAACCATGGGTATGGACCAGGCCAACATAAATCCTTTGGTATTTGGTATCAATGCCTAGATGATGCAGTCTAATGATATTATAAAGTGATTAGTTTCCTATTTTAAATGGGTATGGACCAGGCCAACATAAATCCTTTGGTATTTGGTATCAATGCCTAGATGATGCAGTCTAATGATATTATAAAGTGATTAGTTTCCTATTTTAAATGGAAAATGATGGATCATTCCTGGTCAGAATCGTTAATCCCCAACGAAGAGCATCACATTAAGACAATGTTAGTCTACGGCACAGAGAATGACTTCAAAGAAGGATACATGCCGTAGGGTTTAACAACCAGCGAATAAGGACACCCCAAAAGAACAGAATCGAGAAAATAATCTTTGAAATTTCATCATCAGAAGCATTCAGACTTAAAGATATTGATCAATTCTAAACACCTGCTATTAAGCCACAATGGGCAAATGACTTTAGAGAAGGTGTCATACTGCAACTGCCTAGACGATGAATTCTTCTGCCCATTAAAAAGTGATAATTTTCCTATTTTAAATGTAAAAGGATGGAATTTTAAGAATGAACAGCAAAAAATATGAAAGAGCTGTCAGAAGTGGGATTTGTACCCACGCCTCCATGTGGAGACCAGAACACCCATATTGTGGAAGAAGTTGATCTTGAGTCTGGCGCCTTAGACCGCTCGGCCATTCTGACACTGTGTGTAAGCTGATTTGGCAGGAAAAGTCTGCTACTTGTGCAAAGTCTACATTTTCCTTACTATTACCCACTTTTATTGAAGTTGAGTGAGAGGTGATATTCTACCGTTATCGAAGATCTGAGATCCAGGCATTCTACCAGTTGGTAGCATCATGTGGGGTTCCATGGTGTAATTGTTAGCACTCTGGACTCTGAATCCAGCGATCCGAGTTCAAATCTCGGTGGGACCTGCGTAATTCTTTTAAAAATTTCACATCAAGAGAAAGCAACAGTCAAAAAAACATTCTTTCTTAAAATCCAATTTAAGCATATATAATCTGCCGATGCCAAATTGGAGTCAGCCATCTCGACATTAGATACCAAACACATTTTTCTTCAATAGAATTCTGGCATCTGCTTGGTTTCATTTCTTTCAAGCATTTATGCATACCTTCATTTCTTAACCATGGGTATGGACCAGGCCAACATAAATCCTTTGGTATTTTGTATCAATGCCTAGATGATGCAGTCTAATGATATTATAAAGTGATTAGTTTCCTATTTTAAATGGAAAATGATGGATCATTCCTGGTCAGAATCGTTAATCCCAACGAAGAGCATCACATTAAGACAATGTTAGTCTACGGCACAGAGAATGACTTCAAAGAAGGATACATGCCGTAGGGTTTAACAACCAGCGAATAATGACACCCCAAAAGAACAGAATCCAGAAAATAATCTTTGAAATTTCATCATCAGAAGCATTCAGACTTAAAGATAATGATCAATTCTAAACACCTGCTATAAAGCCACAATGGGCAAATGACTTTAGAGAAGGTGTCATACTGCAACTGCCTAGACGATGAATTCCTCTGCCCATTAAAAAGTGATAATTTTCCTATTTTAAATGTAAAAGGATGGAATTTTAAGAATGAACAGCAAAAAATATGAAAGAGATGTCCGAAGTGAGATTTGAACCCACGCCTCCATGTGGAGACCAGAACACCAATATTGTGGAAGAAGTTGATCTTGAGTCTGGCGCCTTAGACCGCTCAGCCATTCTGACACTGTGTGTAAGCTGATTTGGCAGGAAAAGTCTGCTACTTGTGCAAAGTCTACATTTTCCTTACTATTACCCACTTTTATTGAAGTTGATTGAGAGGTGATATTCTACCGTTATCGAAGATCTGAGATCCAGGCATTCTACCAGTTGGTGGCATCGTGTGGGGTTCCATGGTGTAATGGTTAGCACTCTGGACTCTGAATCCAGCGATCCGAGTTCAAATTTCGGTGGGACCTGCATTCATTCTTTTAAAAATTTCACATCAAGAGAAAGCAACAGTCAAAAAAACATTCTTTCTTAAAATCCAATTTAAGCATATATAATCTGCCGATGCCAAATTGGAGTCAGCCATCTCGACATTAGATACCAAACACATTTTTCTTCAATAGAATTCTGGCATCTGCTTGGTTTCATTTCTTTCAAGCATTTATGCATACCTTCATTTCTTAACCATGGGTATGGACCAGGCCAACATAAATCCTTTGGTATTTGGTATCAATGCCTACATGATGCAGTCTAATGATATTATAAAGTGATTAGTTTCCTATTTTAAATGGAAAATGATGGATCATTCCTGGTCAGAATCGTTAATCCCAACGAAGAGCATCACATTAAGACAATGTTAGTCTACGGCACAGAGAATGACTTCAAAGAAGGATACATGCCGTAGGGTTTAACAACCAGCGAATAATGACACCCCAAAAGAACAGAATCCAGAAAATAATCTTTGAAATTTCATCATCAGAAGCATTCAGACTTAAAGATAATGATCAATTCTAAACACCTGCTATGAAGCCACAATGGGCAAATGACTTTAGAGAAGGTGTCATACTGCAACTGCCTAGACGATGAATTCCTCTGCCCATTAAAAAGTGATAATTTTCCTATTTTAAATGTAAAAGGATGGAATTTTAAGAATGAACATCAAAAAATATGAAAGAGATGCCCGAAGTGAGATTTGAACCCACGCCTCCATGTGGAGACCAGAACAACAATATTGTGGAAGAAGTTGATCTTGAGTCTGGCGCCTTAGACCGCTCGGCCATTCTGACACTGTGTGTAAGCTGATTTGGCAGGAAAAGTCTGCTACTTGTGCAAAGTCTACATTTTCCTTACTATTACCCACTTTTATTGAAGTTGATTGAGAGGTGATATTCTACCGTTATCGAAGATCTGAGATCCAGGCATTCTACCAGTTGGTAGAATCGTGTGGGGTTTCATGGTGTAATGGTTAGCACTCTGGACTCTGAATCCAGCGATCCGAGTTCAAATCTCGGTGGGACCTGCATTCATTCTTTTAAAAATTTCACATCAAGAGAAAGCAACAGTCAAAAAAACATTCTTTCTTAAAATCCAATTTAAGCATATATAATCTGCCGATGCCAAATTGGAGTCAGCCATCTCGACATTAGATACCAAACACATTTTTTTCAATATAATTCTGGCATCTGCTTGGTTTCATTTCTTTCAAGCATTTATGCATACCTTCATTTCTTAACCATGGGTATGGACCAGGCCAACATAAATCCTTTGGTATTTGGTATCAATGCCTAGATGATGCAGTCTAATGATATTATAAAGTGATTAGTTTCCTATTTTAAATGGAAAATGATGGATCATTCCTGGTCAGAATCGTTAATCCCCAACGAAGAGCATCACATTAAGACAATGTTAGTCTACGGCACAGAGAATGACTTCAAAGAAGGATACATGCCGTAGGGTTTAACAACCAGCGAATAATGACACCCCAAAAGAACAGAATCCAGAAAATAATCTTTGAAATTTCATCATCAGAAGCATTCAGACTTAAAGATATTGATCAATTCTAAACACCTGCTATGAAGCCACAATGGGCAAATGACTTTAGAGAAGATGTCATACTGCAACTGCCTAGACGATGAATTCTTCTGCCCATTAAAAAGTGATAATTTTCCTATTTTAAATGTAAAAGGATGGAATTTTAAGAATGAACAGCAAAAAATATGAAAGAGCTGTCAGAAGTGGGATTTGAACCCACGCTTCCATGTGGAGACCAGAACACCCATATTGTGGAAGAAGTTGATCTTGAGTCTGGCGCCTTAGACCGCTCGGCCATTCTGACACTGTGTGTAAGCTTATTTGGCAGGAAAAGTTTGCTACTTGTGCAAAGTCTACATTTTCCTTACTATTACCCACTTTTATTGAAGTTGAGTGAGAGGTGATATTCTACCGTTATCGAAGATCTGAGATCCAGGCATTCTACCAGTTGGTAGCATCGTGTGGGGTTCCATGGTGTAATGGTTAGCACTCTGGACTCTGAATCCAGCGATCCGAGTTCAAATCTCGGTGGGACCTGCGTCATTCTTTTAAAAATTTCACATCAAGAGAAAGCATCCGGGGTTCCATGGTGTTATGGTTAGCACTCTCCGAATTCAGCTATCCAAGTTAAAATCTCGGTGGGACCTGCGTAATTCTTTTAAAAATTTCACATCAAGAGAAAGCAACAGTCAAAAAAACATTCTTTCTTAAAATCCAATTTAAGCATATATAATCTGCCGATGCCAAATTGGAGTCAGCCACAGAGAATGACTTCAAAGAAGGATACATGCCGTAGGGTTTAACAACCAGCGAATAATGACACCCCAAAAGAACAGAATCCAGAAAATAATCTTTGAAATTTCATCATCAGAAGCATTCAGACTTAAAGATATTGATCAATTCTAAACACCTGCTATTAAGCCACAATGGGCAAATGACTTTAGAGAAGGTGTCATACTGCAACTGCCTAGACGATGAATTCTTCTGCCCATTAAAAAGTGATAATTTTCCTATTTTAAATGTAAAAGGATGGAATTTTAAGAATGAACAGCAAAAAATATGAAAGAGCTGTCAGAAGTGGGATTTGTACCCACGCCTCCATGTGGAGACCAGAACACCCATATTGTGGAAGAAGTTGATCTTGAGTCTGGCGCCTTAGACCGCTCGGCCATTCTGACACTGTGTGTAAGCTGATTTGGCAGGAAAAGTCTGCTACTTGTGCAAAGTCTACATTTTCCTTACTATTACCCACTTTTATTGAAGTTGAGTGAGAGGTGATATTCTACCGTTATCGAAGATCTGAGATCCAGGCATTCTACCAGTTGGTAGCATAATGTGGGGTTCCATGGTGTAATTGTTAGCGCTCTGGACTCTGAATCCAGCGATCCGAGTTCAAATCTCGGTGGGACCTGCGTAATTCTTTTAAAAATTTCACATCAAGAGAAAGCAACAGTCTAAAAAACATTCTTTCTTAAAATCCAATTTAAGCATATATAATCTGCCGATGCCAAATTGGAGTCAGCCATCTCGACATTAGATACCAAACACATTTTTCTTCAATAGAATTCTGGCATCTGCTTGGTTTCATTTCTTTCAAGCATTTATGCATACCTTCATTTCTTAACCATGGGTATGGACCAGGCCAACATAAATCCTTTGGTATTTGGTATCAATGCCTAGATGATGCAGTCTAATGATATTATAAAGTGATTAGTTTCCTATTTTAAATGGAAAATGATGGATCATTCCTGGTCAGAATCGTTAATCCCCAACGAAGAGCATCACATTAAGACAATATTAGTCTACGGCACAGAGAATGACTTCAAAGAAGGATACATGCCGTAGGGTTTAACAACCAGCGAATAATGACACCCCAAAAGAACAGAATCCAGAAAATAATCTTTGAAATTTCATCATCAGAAGCATTCAGACTTAAAGATATTGATCAATTCTAAACACCTGCTATGAAGCCACAATGGGCAAATGACTTTAGAGAAGGTGTCATACTGCAACTGCCTAGACGATGAATTTTCTGCCCATTAAAAAGTGATAATTTTCCTGTTTTAAATGTAAAAGGATGGAATTTTAAGAATGAAAAGCAAAAAATATGAAAGAGCTGTCAGAAGTGAGATTTGAACCCACACCTCTATGTGGAGACCAGAACACCCATATTGTGGAAGAAGTTGATCTTGAGTCTGGCGCCTTAGACCGCTCGGCCATTCTGACACTGTGTGTAAGCTGATTTGGCAGGAAAAGTCTGCTACTTGTGCAAAGTCTACATTTTCCTTACTATTACCCGCTTTTTTTGAAGTTGATTGAGAGGTGATATTCTACCGTTATCGAAGTTCTGAGATCCAGGCGCTCTACCAGTTGGTAGCATCGTGTGTCCATACCCTGGATCTCATGGTGTAATGGTTAGCACTCTGGACTCTGAATCCAGCCATCCGAGTTCAAATCTTGGTGGGACCTGCGTCATTCTTTTAAAAATTTCACATCAAGAGAAAGCAACAGTCAAAAAAACATTCTTTCTTAAAATCCAATTTAAGCATATATAATCTGCCGATGCCAAATTGGAGTCAGCCATCTCGACATTAGATACCAAACACATTTTTCTTCAATAGAATTCTGGCATCTGCTTGGTTTCATTTCTTTCAAGCATTTATGCATACCTTCATTTCTTAACCATGGGTATGGACCAGGCCAACATAAATCCTTTGGTATTTGGTATCAATGCCTAGATGATGCAGTCTAATGATATTATAAAGTGATTAGTTTCCTATTTTAAATGGAAAATGATGGATCATTCCTGGTCAGAATCGTTAATCCCAACGAAGAGCATCACATTAAGACAATGTTAGTCTACGGCACAGAGAATGACTTCAAAGAAGGATACATGCCGTAGGGTTTAACCCCTTAAGGACACATGACGTGTGTGACACGTCATGATTCCCTTTTATTCCAGAAGTTTGGTCCTTAAGGGGTTAACAACCAGCGAATAATGACACCCCAAAAGAACAGAATCCAGAAAATAATCTTTGAAATTTCATCATCAGAAGCATTCAGACTTAAAGATAATGATCAATTCTAAACACCTGCTATGAAGCCACAATGGGCAAATGACTTTAGAGAAGGTGTCATACTGCAACTGCCTAGACGATGAATTCCTCTGCCCATTAAAAAGTGATAATTTTCCTATTTTAAATGTAAAAGGATGGAATTTTAAGAATGAACAGCAAAAAATATGAAAGAGATGTCCGAAGTGAGATTTGAATCCACGCCTCCATGTGGAGACCAGAACACCAATATTGTGGAAGAAGTTGATCTTGAGTCTGGTGCCTTAGACCGCTCGGCCATTCTGACACTGTGTGTAAGCTGATTTGGCAGGAAAAGTCTGCTACTTGTGCAAAGTCTACATTTTCCTTACTATTACCCACTTTTATTGAAGTTGATTGAGAGGTGATATTCTACCGTTATCGAAGATCTGAGATCCAGGCATTCTACCAGTTGGTAGCATAATGTGGGGTTCCATGGTGTAATTGTTAGCACTCTGGACTCTGAATCCAGCGATCCGAGTTCAAATCTCGGTGGGACCTGCGTAATTCTTTTAAAAATTTCACATCAAGAGAAAGCAACAGTCTAAAAAACATTCTTTCTTAAAATCCAATTTAAGCATATATAATCTGCCGATGCCAAATTGGAGTCAGCCATCTCGACATTAGATACCAAACACATTTTTCTTCAATAGAATTCTGGCATCTGCTTGGTTTCATTTCTTTCAAGCATTTATGCATACCTTCATTTCTTAACCATGGGTATGGACCAGGCCAACATAAATCCTTTGGTATTTGGTATCAATGCCTAGATGATGCAGTCTAATGATATTATAAAGTGATTAGTTTCCTATTTTAAATGGAAAATGATGGATCATTCCTGGTCAGAATCGTTAATCCCCAACGAAGAGCATCACATTAAGACAATGTTAGTCTACGGCACAGAGAATGACTTCAAAGAAGGATACATGCCGTAGGGTTTAACAACCAGCGAATAATGACACCCCAAAAGAACAGAATCCAGAAAAAAATCTTTGAAATTTCATCATCAGAAGCATTCAGACTTAAAGATAATGATCAATTCTAAACACCTGCTATGAAGCCACAATGGGCAAATGACTTTAGAGAAGATGTCATACTGCAACTGCCTAGACGATGAATTCTTCTGCCCATTAAAAAGTGATAATTTTCCTATTTTAAATGTTAAAGGATGGAATTTTAAGAATTAAAAGCAAAAAATATGAAAGAGCTGTCAGAAGTGGGATTTGAACCCACGCTTCCATGTGGAGACCAGAACACCCATATTGTGGAAGAAGTTGATCTTGAGTCTGGCGCCTTAGACCGCTCGGCCATTCTGACACTGTGTGTAAGCTGATTTGGCAGGAAAAGTTTGCTACTTGTGCAAAGTCTACATTTTCCTTACTATTACCCACTTTTAATGAAGTTGAGTGAGAGGTGATATTCTACCGTTATCGAAGATCTGAGATCCAGGCATTCTACCAGTTGGTAGCATCGTGTGGGGTTCCATGGTGTAATGGTTAGCACTCTGGACTCTGAATCCAGCGATCCGAGTTCAAATCTTGGTGGGACCTGCGTCATTCTTTTAAAAATTTCACATCAAGAGAAAGCATCCGGGGTTCCATGGTGTAATGGTTAGCACTCTCCGAATTCAGCTATCCAAGTTCAAATCTCGGTGGGACCTGCGTAATTCTTTTAAAAATTTCACATCAAGAGAAAGCAACAGTCAAAAAAACATTCTTTCTTAAAATCCAATTTAAGCATATATAATCTGCCGATGCCAAATTGGAGTCAGCCACAGAGAATGACTTCAAAGAAGGATACATGCCGTAGGGTTTAACAACCAGCGAATAATGACACCCCAAAAGAACAGAATCCAGAAAATAATCTTTGAAATTTCATCATCAGAAGCATTCAGAGTTAAAGATAATGATCAATTCTCTAGCAGAACTAATTTTGAAATGATACATCTAACTGGGGATTCAATGGGAAGATACGTAATACTTATTGCAAAAATTAATGGTATTATATATACTTTGGTTAATATTTACGCACCAAATTCGTGCCCAGGGGACTTTTTGGATAAACTTATGGAAAAGGTTGATGAACTAGCATGTGGTAACATCATAATTGGGGGAGACTTCAATTGTGTATTGGACCCAGCACGGGATAAAAGCCATAAAAATGTTAGAGATTATAAATCTGTAAATACCTATGTTTCAGATCTTTCTAAATTTCTAGATAGGAACTCTCTATTTGACTGTTGGAGGACTTTGAATCCTAGTGAGAGAGACTATACCTTTTTTTCGAATGTCCATCAGACCTATTCTCGAATTGATATGTTTCTGGTGAAAGCCGGGTTTCTAAGTTCTATTATTAAATCCAATATTGGATCCATAGTTGTATCAGATCATGCACCAGTATTCATTAAGGTTAAGCTAAAAGGTGGTCTTAGACCAAGGACAAGGTGGAGACTTAACGAAAGCCTCCTGAAATCAGAGTGCAACATTGACCTGTTGTCATCCGAAATTGAAAACTTTTTGATTACCAACGATAATGGGGAAGTTTCTACGGCTATGGTATGGTGTACCCTTAAAAGCTATATAAGGGGACTATTGATTAAACTTGGCTCTGAATCTAAAAGGAAGAAGGCAGAATCTCTGCAAGAGTTAAGAATAAAATTGGCAAATCAGGAACGTTTAAATAAAGATATGATGAATAAAGACTTAATCAAAGAAATAGCTAAATTAAGGGAAACTATTAAAGAGAGAATTTACGATATGGTCAATAAAAATATACTATTCCTTAAACAAAGATGGTACCATAACAATACCAAAATAAACAAAGACCTTTCTAATAAAATTAAAAATAACCTCAAAGATAAATCTATAAAAAAAATTGTCTTAGGTGATAAACATTTAGTGTCACCAAAGGATATTGTAAATGCATTTGCGGAATTTTACAAATCCTTATATAACCTGGAGGAGGTAGGGAAGAGCAGAGAGGAAATGGATACATTTCTGAGTAGTCTTAGATTACCAAAAATTAACCATAGAAAGTTGGAAATGCTGAATGCCCCATTTTCACTATCAGAAATAAACGAAGCAATAGGTAAGTTAAAATTGAACAAGGCCCCAGGCCCAGATGGCTTTTCAACAATGTTTTATAAAACCTTTTCTAGACTCATTTCCCCTATTCTTTTAGAGATGTTCACGAAGGTGTCTGCGGATACCCCCTTCCCAAATGAGATGTTATTGGCTTCAATTATTCCAATACCCAAAGAAGGGAAAGACCCAACACTTATTACTAACTATAGACCTATATCTCTTATTAATTTGGATATAAAGTTATTCTCTCAAATCTTGTCCAATCGATTTAAAGAGGTAATTGGAGAACTGATTGATGTTGATCAGTCTGGATTTGTGCGAGGGAGAGGTACTACAGATAATACACGTAGAATATTTAATTTAATACATAGAATAAATGAGCATAAATGGGGATCTGTCATTATGGCCCTCGATGCTGAGAAGGCCTTTGACAGAGTCAATTGGAGATTCCTCGACTCTGTCATGGGCCAATTCGGCTTAGAGGGTCAGTTTAGACAAAAAACTATGTTGTTATATAGGAGCTCTACAGCTAAAATAATTAATTCTTTCGTTGAGTCGGACCATTTTGAGGTCAAAAATGGTACTAGACAGGGTTGCCCTTTGGCTCCCCTGCTATATATTCTTACAATTGAACCCTTGGCCACCTTGATCAGACAGGATAATAATATAAGGGGGGTTAAGTCTCTTAATGGGGAAACCAAGGTTTCCCTTTTTGCAGATGATGTACTCCTTACCTTGACGGATCCGATGGTCTCAATTCCATCGGTATTGGATGTTATATCCATCTATAGTAGTTTCTCAAACTATAAGGTCAATATGAAAAAAACTCAAATCTTAGCCTCTTTTTTATCTGAGGCTCAGAAAGATCATCTGACTGCACATTTCCAAATCCTATGGGCAAAAGACACTATTGGTTATTTGGGGATTAAAATATCTTTTGATATAGAGAGGACGATACAAACAAATTACGATAAATTACTAAAAGACTTGCAACAATTGGTAGACAAATGGAGGAAGATTGAGTCCTCATGGATAGGAAGATTAAATATGATCAAGGCATTCCTGATACCTAAACTTGTTTATTATCTTAGGGCAATTCCTTATAGACTGGGGAAAGGTATCCTTAATCGTTTTCAAATCATGATTTCCAAATGTATTTGGGCAAATAAACCACCTAGGATAGCTTTTGACACTCTTCGAAGGAGCTATCAGAAGGGAGGAATAGCATTTCCAGATGTAGATAAAATCCATGAAGCATGTATGGCGACTCATCTTTTACAGTGGCTAGACATGGAACAGGGATATAAATCGTGGCTTACTTTAGAACAGGAGGATAGCCCTAGATATAAACTGTTTGTTCTCTTTTGGATGGGTATGTTGAATTTGGGTGATCTGGATACCAAGTATCTTTCGAATCGTATATTGGTAGATATGATCAATACCTCCAAAATCCTAAATAAAAAATTGAAGCTAGAAGATAAATTATTATATAGGGTTCCATTAGTGGTCCTACAATATACAATGGATAATATAAATGTCCAATCTTGGACACACCTAGGTATAGTGAAGATCTCGGATTTGTGGGATGGACTTAAACCCATCCCATTTACACAATTGCAAGAAAAGTATAATCTTCCCCCTAGAGATCTCTTTCAATATCTAAGGATTAAGAATTTTCTATTATCTAGGACCATACTTAAGGACCACAATGTTAATCCCCTTATTGTATTATATAAAAAGAAGGGAGGGATCTCTAGATTTACTAAATTGCTAGAATCAATGGAACAAGATTCTCATGCTACCTCTTTTGTTAAATGGGAACAAGATATTGGGGAATCCTTTCCACTTTTGGAATGGACCAATGCTACACTCCTAGTTAAGCGTTGTATACATAGCGTCTCTCTCTATGAAACACACTTAAAGATAATATATAGGTGGTACATGGTACCGGCTAGATTATATAAAATATCATCTGTATATTCTAGGAACTGTTGGAGATGTGGAAACGAGGAGGGTACTATATATCACATATGGTGGGAGTGTCGGGGTCTTAATAATATAAAAATTCAAATGCTTGGCTTTATTAATTCTATTTTTAGGGAGA
This sequence comes from Pelobates fuscus, assembly GCF_036172605.1. Taxonomy (NCBI): domain Eukaryota; kingdom Metazoa; phylum Chordata; class Amphibia; order Anura; family Pelobatidae; genus Pelobates; species Pelobates fuscus. The sequence goes on from NC_086318.1 coordinate 65,372,452, forward strand.
TAAAAGAAATTAGCCCTCAACTCTTTCTCTTTAATATTGGTTTCCCTTCGCAAGATAAATATCAAAAATACCTTTTGACCCATATATTTTTTGCCATTAAAATATGTATAGCTAGGGCCTGGAAATCCTCTATCCCATTAATATGGCATAATATTATGGAGCAAATAGATTATCAGTACAGGATGGAATCAAACCCCTTTTTTGGTACTAGAGATGTGGCCAAACTATGGTCACCCTGGACAAATAAACAGAATATATGATAACGGATTGTGCTTCCCCCATATCGAGTCTCAGAGAACGTAATATATTTGTAGTCTAAATTATTATTATTTTTTTTTTTTTTTTTTTTTTTTTTTTATGTTTATCAATATAACAGCTATACCATGGAAATTCTTGGTGCGAATTCCATCAGATAGCGGTTGGCAGTGGACAAATGTAGCGCGATTGCAATATACATATGTGTATGATGGTTTTCAATGGAACACTGCACTTTCTTTGTGGAAACCTTCGGTGTTTAATTCTACATAGTGTCTATATTGCAATATATTGCCAGCATATGTATGCCTTCAATAGTCATGGTGTGTTTTTTTTTTGGTTATAAATTTTTTATTTTTTTTTATTTATTTATTTATTATTATTTTTTTTTTTATTTTTTTTTTTTGCTTGTTTAATTTGTCGTGTTTTAACATATATCATTGTGTCTGGCTGTTTCAATGTGCTGGAGGATTGCCTTTGGGGTACCTCACATGCAATTGTTAAAACTTTTATACAATAAAAAGAAAAGAAATAAAAAAAAAAAAAAAAAAAAAGATAATGATCAATTCTAAACACCTGCTATGAAGCCACAATGGGCAAATGACTTTAGAGAAGGTGTCATACTGCAACTGCCTAGACGATGAATTCTTCTGCCCATTAAAAAGTGATAATTTTCCTATTTTAAATGTAAAAGGACCCACGCCTCCATGTGGAGACCATAACACCCATATTGTGGAAGAAGTTGATCTTGAGTCTGGCGCCTTAGACCGCTCGGCCATTCTGACACTGCGTGTAAGCTGATTTGGCAGGAAAAGTCTGCTACTTGTGCAAAGTCTACATTTTCCTTACTATTACCCACTTTTATTGAAGTTGAGTGAGAGGTGATATTCTACCGTTATCGAAGATCTGAGATCCAGGCATTCTACCAGTTGGGGGCATCGTGTGGGGTTCCATGGTGTAATGGTTAGCACTCTGGACTCTGAATCCAGCGATCCGAGTTCAAATCTCGGTGGGACCTGCGTAATTCTTTTAAAAATTTCACATCAAGAGAAAGCAACAGTCAAAAAAACATTCTTTCTTAAAATCCAATTTAAGCATATATAATCTGCCGATGCCAAATTGGAGTCAGCCATCTCGACATTAGATACCAAACACATTTTTCTTCAATAGAATTCTGGCATCTGCTTGGTTTCATTTCTTTCAAGCATTTATGCATACCTTCATTTCTTAACCATGGGTATGGACCAGGCCAACATAAATCCTTTGGTATTTGGTATCAATGCCTAGATGATGCAGTCTAATGATATTATAAAGTGATTAGTTTCCTATTTTAAATGGAAAATTATGGATCATTCCTGGTCAGAATCGTTAATCCCCAACGAAGAGCATCACATTAAGACAATGTTAGTCTACGGCACAGAGAATGACTTCAAAGAAGGATACATGCCGTAGCGTTTAACAACCAGCGAATAATGATACCCCAAAAGAACAGAATCCAGAAAATAATCTTTGAAATTTCATCATCAGAAGCATTCAGAGTTAAAGATAATGATAATGATACTGCAACTGCCTAGACGATGAATTCTTCTGCCCATTAAAAAGTGATAATTTTCCTATTTTAAATGTAAAAGGATGGAATTTTAAGAATGAACAGCAAAAAATATGAAAGAGCTGTCAGAAGTGGGATTTGAACCCACGCCTCCATGTGGAGACCAGAACACCCATATTGTGGAAGAAGTTGATCTTGAGTCTGGCGCCTTAGACCGCTCGGCCATTCTGACACTGCGTGTAAGCTGATTTGGCAGGAAAAGTCTGCTACTTGTGCAAAGTCTACATTTTCCTTACTATTACCCACTTTTATTGAAGTTGAGTGAGAGGTGATATTCTACCGTTATCGAAGATCTGAGATCCAGGCATTCTACCAGTTGGTGGCATCGTGTGGGGTTCCATGGTGTAATGGTTAGCACTCTGGACTCTGAATCCAGCGATCCGAGTTCAAATCTCGCTGGGACCTGCGTAATTCTTTTAAAAATTTCACATCAAGAGAAAGCAACAGTCAAAAAAACATTCTTTCTTAAAATCCAATTTAAGCATATATAATCTGCCGATGCCAAATTGGAGTCAGCCATCTCGACATTAGATACCAAACACATTTTTCTTCAATAGAATTCTGGCATCTGCTTGGTTTCATTTCTTTCAAGCATTTATGCATACCTTCATTTCTTAACCATGGGTATGGACCAGGCCAACATAAATCCTTTGGTATTTGGTATCAATGCCTAGATGATGCAGTCTAATGATATTATAAAGTGATTAGTTTCCTATTTTAAATGGAAAATGATGGATCATTCCTGGTCAGAATCGTTAATCCCCAACGAAGAGCATCACATTAAGACAATGTTAGTCTACGGCACAGAGAATGACTTCAAAGAAGGATACATGCCGTAGGGTTTAACAACCAGCGAATAATGACACCCCAAAAGAACAGAATCCAGAAAATAATCTTTGAAATTTCATCATCAGAAGCATTCAGAGTTAAAGATAATGATCAATTCTAAACACCTGCTATGAAGCCACAATGGGCAAATGACTTTAGAGAAGGTGTCATACTGAAACTGCCTAGACCAGTGGTAGTCAACCTTTTTTTACCTACCGCCCACTAATGCAACTTTTTGGTTGAAAAAATGTCCTTACCGCCCACCAGTTTTCGCGCAAATGCGGAATATTTTTTAGAAAGGAGGGTGTTTTACAAAAAATAAATGTACGTACATTTATCTTTTTATTTCTACTTAATGCAGGTTTATAAGGTTTTTAACTTTATAAAGTTTAATGAGAAAACAATAAAGTAAATTGAAATTACCTTTACTAGTGATTAATGAGATCCTTGAGGTTGATGCTGCGAGACTAAATATTTGATATCTGGTTCGATTTTCGTAAGGAACAAACGAAGGTCTCTTTCAGTGATATTCAGACGACTTCTCTGTTTGCGCATAATATGATTTCTCATATTATCTCTCTATGATTTTTCTTGTGCGTCAGCTCATCTCCTCTCCCTCCTCAATTCCCCTCCCCACCTTTTTTTTCCCCTTTTTTCTATTTTTTAACCTTCCTTGTAGCAATGCCCAGTAGGAAGGCTGAGCTAGGTAGCCCACTTACTATATAGTCCACTATAACAGACAGACACACGTACAAGACACACGTACAAGACACACATACAGACACACATACAGACACACATACAGACACACATACAGACACACATACAGACACACACACACGACACACACACGACACACACACGACACACACACGACACACACACGACACACACACGTCACACACACGACACACATACATACACACACACGACACATACATACACACACGACACATACATACACACACACACACGACAAATACACACACACATACACACACACACGACACATACACACACACGACACATACACACACACACGACACATACACACACATACACACACACGACACATACATACACACACACAACACATACACACACGACATACATACACACACAACACACATACAGACAGAGATACAGACACAGATACAGACACAAATACAGACACATAGATACACAAATACAGACACATAGATACACACACGACACATACATACACACACACACGACACATACATACACACACCACATACATACACACACACACCACATACAGACACACACAACACATACAGACACACACAACACATACAGACACACACACACGACATACATACATACATACACACACACGACACATACATACACACACACACACGACACATACAGACACACATGACACATACAGACACACACAACACATATAGACACACACATACATACATACACACACACAACACACATACAGACACAAATACAGACACAGATACACACACACGACACATACACACACACACACGACACATACACACACACAGACACACATACATACACACACATACATACATACACAAGACACACACGACACATACAGGAACACATTCAGACATACATACAGACACACACAAGACACACATATATACAGACACACACACACACACACACAAGACATACATACAAAGACACACACACACACACACACATTATATTTAAGTCACCCTCCTGTTTCCTACCTTTTAGATTCAGGAGGGTGACTTTCCCTGGCGTCCAGTGGTGGCTCAGGTGGATGGGAGTCAGAGTTCCCACTCTGACTCCCTGGTCTTCCTCCCGCGCGGCTCTCAGGGTTAGCTGGGAGGAGTGATGTGCAGTCACTTCCTCCCAGCTCTGCGATGTCATCACAGGGGGCCCGGTCGCGCTGTTAAAGCGCCCAGCGCTGACCGGGCCCCCTCACAATCCACAATCATCGGGTGGCCCTGACAGCATGGGCCACCCGATGGACCCCTCCATATGCAGCCCCGGCGGTTTGCCGCGCGGGCCGGAGCCGCAGTTTGTCACGGCGGTACCCAGTCGCAGGGGTACCGCCGGCTCGCGCCCGTCCGCCCGGTCGTCAGGTCGTCAAAACCTGGAAATCCCTACCGCCCACCTGAAATCCTAAAACGCCCACTAGTGGGCGGTAGGGACCAGGTTGACAACCCATGGCCTAGACGATGAATTCTTCTGCACATTAAAAAGTGATAATTTTCCTATTTTAAATGTAAAATGATGGAATTTTTAGAATGAACAGCAAAAAATATGAAAGAGCTGTCAGAAGTGGGATTTGAACCCACGCCTCCATGTGGAGACCAGAACACCCATATTGTGGAAGAAGTTGATCTTGAGTCTGGCGCCTTAGACCGCTCGGCCATTCTGACACTGTGTGTAAGTTGATATGGCAGGAAAAGTCTGCTACTTGTGCAAAGTCTACATTTTCCTTACTATTACCCGCTTTTATTGAAGTTGATTGAGAGGTGATATTCTACCGTTATCGAAGTTCTGAGATCCAGGCGTTCTACCAGTTGGTAGCATCATGTGGGGTTCCATGGTGTAATGGTTAGCACTCTGGACTCTGAATCCAGCGATCCGAGTTCAAATCTCGGTGGGACCTGTGTCGTTCTTTTAAAAATTTCACATCAAGAGAAAGCAACAGTCAAAAAAACATTCTTTCTTAAAATCCAATTTAAGCATATATAATCTGCCGATGCCAAATTGGAGTCAGCCATCTCGACATTAGATACCAAACACATTTTTCTTCAATAGAATTCTGGCATCTGCTTGGTTTCATTTCTTTCAAGCATTTATGCATACCTTCATTTCTTAACCATGGGTATGGACCAGGCCAACATAAATCCTTTGGTATTTGGTATCAATGCCTAGATGATGCAGTCTAATGATATTATAAAGTGATTAGTTTCCTATTTTAAATGGAAAATTATGGATAATTCCTGGTCAGAATCGTTAATCCCCAACGGAGAGCATCACATTAAGACAATGTTAGTCTACGGCACAGAGAATGACTTCAAAGAAGGATACATGCCGTAGGGTTTAACAACCAGCGAATAATGACACCCCAAAAGAACAGAATCCAGAAAATAATCTTTGAAATTTCATCATCAGAAGCATTCAGACTTAAAGATATTGATCAATTCTAAACACCTGCTATGAAGCCACAATGGGCAAATGACTTTAGAGAAGGTGTCATACTGCAACTGCCTAGACGATGAATTCTTCTGCCCATTAAAAAGTGATAATTTTCCTATTTTAAATGTAAAAGGATGGAATTTTAAGAATGAACAGCAAAAAATATGAAAGAGCTGTCAGAAGTGGGATTTGAACCCACGCCTCCATGTGGAGACCAGAACACCCATTTTGTGGAAGAAGTTGATCTTGAGTCTGGCGCCTTAGACCGCTCGGCCATTCTGACACTGCGTGTAAGCTGATTTGGCAGGAAAAGTCTGCTACTTGTGCAAAGTCTACATTTTCCTTACTATTACCCACTTTTATTGAAGTTGAGTGAGAGGTGATATTCTACCGTTATCGAAGATCTGAGATCCAGGCATTCTACCGGTTGGTGGCATCGTGTGGGGTTCCATGGTGTAATGGTTAGCACTCTGGACTCTGAATCCAGCGATCCGAGTTCAAATCTCGCTGGGACCTGCGTACTTCTTTTAAAAATTCCACATCAAGAGAAAGCAACAGTCAAAAAAACATTCTTTCTTAAAATCCAATTTAAGCATATATAATCTGCCGATGCCAAATTGGAGTCAGCCATCTCGACATTAGATACCAAACACATTTTTCTTCAATAGAATTCTGGCATCTGCTTGGTTTCATTTCTTTCAAGCATTTATGCATACCTTCATTTCTTAACCATGGGTATGGACCAGGCCAACATAAATCCTTTGGTATTTGGTATCAATGCCTAGATGATGCAGTCTAATGATATTATAAAGTGATTAGTTTCCTATTTTAAATGGAAAATGATGGATCATTCCTGGTCAGAATCGTTAATCCCCAACGAAGAGCATCACATTAAGACAATGTTAGTCTACGGCACAGAGAATGACTTCAAAGAAGGATACATGCCGTAGGGTTTAACAACCAGCGAATAATGACACCCCAAAAGAACAGAATCCAGAAAATAATCTTTGAAATTTCATCATCAGAAGCATTCAGAGTTAAAGATAATGATCAATTCTAAACACCTGCTATGAAGCCACAATGGGCAAATGACTTTAGAGAAGGTGTCATACTGCAACTGCCTAGACGATGAATTCTTCTGCCCATTAAAAAGTGATAATTTTCCTATTTTAAATGTAAAAGGATGGAATTTTAAGAATGAACAGCAAAAAATATGAAAGAGCTGTCAGAAGTGGGATTTGAACCCACGCCTCCATGTGGAGACCAGAACACCCATTTTGTGGAAGAAGTTGATCTTGAGTCTGGCGCCTTAGACCGCTCGGCCATTCTGACACTGCGTGTAAGCTGTTTTGGCAGGAAAAGTCTGCTACTTGTGCAAAGTCTACATTTTCCTTACTATTACCCACTTTTATTGAAGTTGAGTGAGAGGTGATATTCTACCGTTATCGAAGATCTGAGATCCAGGCATTCTACCAGTTGGTGGCATCGTGTGGGGTTCCATGGTGTAATGGTTAGCACTCTGGACTCTGAATCCAGCGATCCGAGTTCAAATCTCGCTGGGACCTGCGTACTTCTTTTAAAAATTTCACATCAAGAGAAAGCAACAGTCAAAAAAACATTCTTTCTTAAAATCCAATTTAAGCATATATAATCTGCCGATGCCAAATTGGAGTCAGCCATCTCGACATTAGATACCAAACACATTTTTCTTCAATAGAATTCTGGCATCTGCTTGGTTTCATTTCTTTCAAGCATTTATGCATACCTTCATTTCTTAACCATGGTGCAACTGCCTAGACGATGAATTCTTCTGCACATTAAAAAGTGATAATTTTCCTATTTTAAATGTAAAAGGATGGAATTTTAAGAATGAACAGCAAAAAATATGAAAGAGCTGTCAGAAGTGGGATTTGAACCCACGCCTCCATGTGGAGACTAGAACACCCATATTGTGGAAGAAGTTGATCTTGAGTCTGGCGCCTTAGACCGCTCGGCCATTCTGACACTGTGTGTAAGCTGATTTGGCAGGAAAAGTCTGCTACTTGTGCAAAGTCTACATTTTCCTTACTATTACCCACTTTTATTGAAGTTGAGTGAGAGGTGATATTCTACCGTTATCGAAGATCTGAGATCCAGGCATTCTACCAGTTGGTAGCATCGTGTGGGGTTCCATGGTGTAATGGTTAGCACTCTGGACTCTGAATCCAGCGATCCGAGTTCAAATCTCGGTGGGACCTGCGTAATTCTTTTAAAAAATTCACATCAAGAGAAAGCAACAGTCAAAAAAACATTCTTTCTTAAAATCCAATTTAAGCATATATAATCTGCCGATGCCAAATTGGAGTCAGCCATCTCGACATTAGATACCAAACACATTTTTCTTCAATAGAATTCTGGCATCTGCTTGGTTTCATTTCTTTCAAGCATGTATGCATACCTTCATTTCTTAACCATGGGTATGGACCAGGCCAACATAAATCCTTTGGTATTTGGTATCAATGCCTAGATGATGCAGTCTAATGATATTATAAAGTGATTAGTTTCCTATTTTAAATGGAAAATGATGGATCATTCCTGGTCAGAATCGTTAATCCCCAACGAAGAGCATCACATTAAGACAATGTTAGTCTACGGCACAGAGAATGACTTCAAAGAAGGATACATGCCGTAGGGTTTAACAACCAGCGAATAATGACACCCCAAAAGAACAGAATCCAGAAAATAATCTTTGAAATTTCATCATCAGAAGCATTCAGAGTTAAAGATAATGATCAATTCTAAACACCTGCTATGAAGCCACAATGGGCAAATGACTTTAGAGAAGGTGTCATACTGCAACTGCCTAGACGATGAATTCTTCTGCCCATTAAAAAGTGATAATTTTCCTATTTTAAATGTAAAAGGATGGAATTTTAAGAATGAACAGCAAAAAATATGAAAGAGCTGTCAGAAGTGGGATTTGAACCCACGCCTCCATGTGGAGACCAGAACACCCATATTGTGGAAGAAGTTGATCTTGAGTCTGGCGCCTTAGACCGCTCGGCCATTCTGACACTGTGTGTATGCTGATTTGGCAGGAAAAGTCTGCTACTTGTGCAAAGTCTACATTTTCCTTACTATTACCCACTTTTATTGAAGTTGAGTGAGAGGTGATATTCTACCGTTATCGAAGATCTGAGATCCAGGCATTCTACCAGTTGGTAGCATCGTGTGGGCTTCGATAACGGTAGAATATCACCTCTCACTCAACTTCAATAAAAGTGGGTAATAGTAAGGAAAATGTAGACTTTGCACAAGTAGCAGACTTTTCCTGCCAAATCAGCATACACACAGTGTCAGAATGGCCGAGCGGTCTAAGGCGCCAGACTCAAGATCAACTTCTTCCACAATATGGGTGGAATATGGTTAGCACTCTGGACTCTGAATCCAGCGATCCGAGTTCAAATCTCGGTGGGACCTGCGTAATTCTTTTAAAAAATTCACATAAGAGAAAGCAACAGTCAAAAAAACATTCTTTCTTAAAATCCAATTTAAGCATATATAATCTGCCGATGCCAAATTGGAGTCAGCCATCTCGACATTAGATACCAAACACATTTTTCTTCAATAGAATTCTGGCATCTGCTTGGTTTCATTTCTTTCAAGCATGTATGCATACCTTCATTTCTTAACCATGGGTATGGACCAGGCCAACATAAATCCTTTGGTATTTGGTATCAATGCCTAGATGATGCAGTCTAATGATATTATAAAGTGATTAGTTTCCTATTTTAAATGGAAAATGATGGATCATTCCTGGTCAGAATCGTTAATCCCCAACGAAGAGCATCACATTAAGACAATGTTAGTCTACGGCACAGAGAATGACTTCAAAGAAGGATACATGCCGTAGGGTTTAACAACCAGCGAATAATGACACCCCAAAAGAACAGAATCCAGAAAATAATCTTTGAAATTTCATCATCAGAAGCATTCAGAGTTAAAGATAATGATCAATTCTAAACACCTGCTATGAAGCCACAATGGGCAAATGACTTTAGAGAAGGTGTCATACTGCAACTGCCTAGACGATGAATTCTTCTGCCCATTAAAAAGTGATAATTTTCCTATTTTAAATGTAAAAGGATGGAATTTTAAGAATGAACAGCAAAAAATATGAAAGAGCTGTCAGAAGTGGGATTTGAACCCACGCCTCCATGTAGAGACCAGAACACCCATATTGTGGAAGAAGTTGATCTTGAGTCTGGCGCCTTAGACCGCTCGGCCATTCTGACACTGTGTGTAAGCTGATTTGGCAGGAAAAGTCTGCTACTTGTGCAAAGTCTACATTTTCCTTACTATTACCCACTTTTATTGAAGTTGAGTGAGAGGTGATATTCTACCGTTAGCGAAGATCTGAGATCCAGGCATTCTACCAGTTGGTAGCATTGTGTGGGGTTCCATGGTGTAATGGTTAGCACTCTGGACTCTGAATCCAGCGATCCGAGTTCAAATCTCGGTGGGACCTGCGTAATTCTTTTAAAAAATTCACATAAGAGAAAGCAACAGTCAAAAAAACATTCTTTCTTAAAATCCAATTTAAGCATATATAATCTGCCGATGCCAAATTGGAGTCAGCCATCTCGACATTAGATACCAAACACATTTTTCTTCAATAGAATTCTGGCATCTGCTTGGTTTCATTTCTTTCAAGCATTTATGCATACCTTCATTTCTTAACCATGGGTATGGACCAGGCCAACATAAATCCTTTGGTATTTGGTATCAATGCCTAGATGATGCAGTCTAATGATATTATAAAGTGATTAGTTTCCTATTTTAAATGGAAAATGATGGATCATTCCTGGTCAGAATCGTTAATCCCCAACGAAGAGCATCACATTAAGACAATGTTAGTCTACGGCACAGAGAATGACTTCAAAGAAGGATACATGCCGTAGGGTTTAACAACCAGCGAATAATGACACCCCAAAAGAACAGAATCCAGAAAATAATCTTTGAAATTTCATCATCAGAAGCATTCAGAGTTAAAGATAATGATCAATTCTAAACACCTGCTATGAAGCCACAATGGGCAAATGACTTTAGAGAAGGTGTCATACTGCAACTGCCTAGACGATGAATTCTTCTGCCCATTAAAAAGTGATAATTTTCCTATTTTAAATGTAAAAGGATGGAATTTTAAGAATGAACAGCAAAAAATATGAAAGAGCTGTCAGAAGTG